>NC_071469.1:82399430-82446930 GCF_028500815.1 Rissa tridactyla | reverse complement strand
CGTGAAGAGATAATGAAGAGAAAGTACAGTTAAATCAGTTGATTTTACTTCTTTGTTCCATACAGAAGTGATATACAAGCTATCAGTCTTCTATGGTTTTTAAAATACTTGATAAAAATACTGAAGTATGCTAATGTCTTGCATAAAAAAAAAAAGTTATCTGACATTTGAAAGTAAGTTCTGAATGCCACTGTGACTCGTACATGTGTCCTGTGTACATGTGAGTTGGAATATTTTACTCCACTAAAGTAGAACCCTATAAAATCTTTTGGGTTTGACTGTAAGATGCACTTGTACAGACAGTAATTGGCCTGTTACAGAGATATTAATTAACATGTTAGAAATGTTTTCTTTATTAATGAGAAATTCACACATACTATTTAAATTAATTTGTATAGTTTAAAATTAATTTATTGTGGCCTTCGATGACCTCAAATCTACTAAGACAAAGCTGGAGTATTGTACTAACTGTTAAACCATTCATTAAACATTTTATGCAAATAGTGTTTGTTTATAAACAAATTAACTGCAAGGATTTTCAAAACAGGTGCTGTGTTGTGAATGCGTACTAAATGATGTGGTACTGAAAGAATTAATTAGACCTTCAGATGTAATTAGTTGCAATAATTTGCGTGATTAGCGGCTTGGTTAAGAAGTAAGACACACACATTGTAATGCATGGAAGAGTCACTGCAGTAGCTTTGTCTTTCATACGGTGAAGATGAGATTTCCTCATGTTTAGGAAATTTTTCAAAAAATTGCTGACATAGCTGGAGTTAATTGCCAAGTATCCTGTAGGGGGTAACGTGATGGTTGTTTTTTTTTTTTTCCCTTGGCTTGCTGCGATGCATATGCATTGGAAGCAATACCATTTGTTTGTACCTCAATGAATTTTTAAAACAGAAAGCTGTTAACCCTAAATCTTCAGGTCTCCTGAGGAAGAACTGATACTTAACATGTTCAGGGTTAAAAGAGAGGCTGTGATAAGTCCTATGAAACAGGTCCAGTGTTTCAAGATCAGTTCTAAATATTCATGTAATTTTTCAGCTCTTGCAACCATAGTTCTGGTTTTTCTTCTCACATATGCAACAACGCAGTCAACCACTGGATGCACAGGAAGAATACCTTTGAAACTGGCGTTAGTCAAAACTGATTAAAAGGAAAGTTATGATTACTGATACTTAATTTATGATGACCAGATTCGCAGTTAGGATAAATGTACAATACCTTTGTGACCTGCAAGAAAGCTTTTTCGTCTTGATAATGCCTTGATGCCTACTGACAATATTAGAGAGTGTGTTTGAAATGAATTAATATGGGGACTTTCTTGATCTTTGCTTTACCAAATTGAAAAGCCTGATTGACAGTAAAGCATAATAGATTCACTTTTGTGGTCACTGGTGGAAGTTGCTATTGCTTTGCTATTTTGAAAGAAAAGGCTAAAGATTTTGTGCCTTGAGGCATCAAAACCACACAAATATAAAAGTAATGCACACTTTGACAGAATTTATTGCTCTGACAATACCCTTTTAATATTGTTAGAGAAACACTTGGGGGGCCTGCACATGTAGTTTGAAAGAACAGGTGTGTTCTCTGTGAATCAGAAAAAGCAAAAGTTTCTAGAAAAAGTTGAAGAAGAGTATAAGAAGGAAAAGAAACAAGGGAAGTTCAATAAATCAGTTATCAAGTAAATAAGTGCAATTAGTCAGCAGTGTAGAAGATACGAGGTGATGAGAGGCTTCTCAGAATAACACACTTGGTTATGTTGAGTGTTAGAGGCGTTCCGTAGAGGTGAATTTGAATTCAATCTTTTTAATACAGAGCCTTATTTGATAAGGTTAAACTATAGCACTTTGTAAGATGGGCTCTGGGGGAACTTTGTTTTGTCTCAGATGGAAATGGTCACATTAGACCTTGTTTGTTTTATGTGTTAACGTAATGCTTCTGAGGCATGAGCTAGAGGAGACTTTGTTTAAAAGCTAAGCCTTGCGGTAGTTACCAAATTGTTTATGTGCTTTTAAGTTTTTGCCATATGATTTCCAAGAGTTTTTATATAGCTGCAAATCTGACATAAGCAGCAAGACCCAGCGGGAGGTCTCTGGTTGAATGGTGAACAAAATGATACCGTATTTGGATTAGTGACTGGGAAGTATTAGTGGTCACATATCTAAGTGAAACTAAACCCCATGTTTTTTATTGCAAGCTCAATGTGGAATACAGTTCATTTTAGGACTGAGGCGGAACATAACTGTGCTACTTCATTTCTTCAACATTCTTCAACAGAATGGCTATTTACGATCTTAGCATTTATTTATTTATTTTAAAAAAGTATAGAAGGGAAATGGAATAAAATAAATATTAAAATGACAAAAGAAGAACAGAAAGCATCATTAATTGCTGCACATCTGTTGTGTGTCTGCTGTCGTGGGGATTACCCTTAATTACTATGGATGAAGTTTGCTATCATTGGTTCTTTGGATGCCTCACGATTGGTTTATTTTTAAAGGAGTTCTTCTTTCTATATATGTTTTACTAGAATGTGCAGCTTTTAAAGTCTCAAGGAAAGAAATCACTGCTGTAGTCCTGAAGAGACTGAAGATCATTTGACAGAGCTAACATAGGGATCCACTTGAATGATTTTTTTTTTTTCCTTTCTGTAGTCTGTTTAATTCAGTTCTTTCATTTTAAGTGTGATGTTTGCAAAGTAGTCTTTAAAATGGGCTCTTCTATATTGTGTTTGAATTTGAACAAAATTAACATTTGTATGTCATCAGTAGCTGCAATGCATACCTCAAGGCAATGAAGTATAGAAAGTCAAAGAATATGGGAAATTTGATTAAAATGAAAAAGCAGTAGAAGGTCTTAAGGGTGGACGTAGCTTACTCATTGATTTATTTGTATTGTTTCTTGAGGCAAAAGAAGCTAATTCCATGGGAAGTTTAGAAAATAGGTTTTAAATCTGAAAATAAAAAGGTGTTTAAGTCAATAAAATTAGATTTTAGACAATGTAATTTGGATACTGCCCTACTTATATTTCTTAGTACCACTTCGTAAAGGGGTCACAGTACTGAGCAGGTAAATGTCCTTTGAGAGAACCTCTTTCCCATGGATTTTCACTGTTCTTGTTAAGACACCCATATAATTTTTCTTTGTTTTATTCACTAGGACATGAGTTGCAAGGTAGACCCCAAATTATCAACTTGGCCATTAGCTGCTGTGCATGGCTTACCAAACATGCTGTGGTTCAGTGCTGCCCTCTGACTTCCTTGGATAGTTATTTTTTTTATGCTGGCTTCAGGGGAGTTTTCTGTATTTCCTATGCATTTGTGAGTCACCAACTGTTCACGTGTTACCTATTTCTGCATTGTGCATGTTGCATCATGAAAATTTTGTAGTTTGCAAGACGTCTATACTCACATATTTGTAATGCTCTGGCTCTCATTTCGAGGTCTTGCGCTCTTGTTTGTCTCAGTATTTTGAATGTTTTCGATAGCAGCTTTTATACTTCTGAGTCTACTTGATGGATTGGCATAGGTACCTTTTCAATGTTTCAGAAACTTCCTTGTCAATGTTTTCTTTCCTCAGTGCATCAGTGCTGGAAATGTGAAACGCTTTGCCTGCTAGTCTTTTGCTGGGGTATTCAATGCTAAAGGGCAGTTTTTGCGAGAGAACTTTAAAATGAACAAACACTTGAAGCGGACATCTGAGATGAAGGGCCCCTGTTCCTGGTAATAGTGGAAATCCAGTCCATAGCTTAGTCAAATGAAGGAAGCTTCCTAATTAATTTACCTATCACAATTATCTACAAATTCAAAGATAGTGTAAGCTGTATGGTTTATAGCACCTTTACTCAATAGCTATTGATATTTTTTTTAATTTTTTTTTTTTCTTAAGGAACAGAATGAGTTGGAAAAGTTTGGATGTTATCTGTGGATATCTGTTTCTGATACAGGTATTATTTCTGCGTAGTCCCTTATGTTGTATTCTCAGTGTTCATATTCTTAAAACAGAGACATAGAAAGTGCAGGTGCTTAATGGACCCTGAAAGTTTTTTCATCGATTCAGCTCCTGTGCCCCTCCTCTTTCTCCCCAAACCCCCATGAAATAAAAAGCCCTAAAAACTGCAGTGGATGTGGTTGTTTGCTGATGTTAATTGTGGAAATTGAGAATTCTACTGGGTTTGTGGAAGAGCCAAAGTTATAATACTGCCTGGATGAGTCCTCCCTATTTCCATTTAATGTTTAATGCCAAATAGAAACAGCCTAAAGTGAAGAAAAGTTGATGCTGAACAAATTATTAAAAAAAACCCAACAACCCTCAAAACCTTAAATGACCTTTAGTGACCAAAAAAATAAAAATGACCAGTTGAAGCTCTCACATGAAGGATGGAGTCAAGTGTACTGTTTCACATTTCTTAGGCAAAGTGTAGCCTTGGAGTTGGGGAAATGACTTCCTTAGTGGGGCGTCTTAGATTTTTAGTATTTTTCTAGGCATAAAGAGCTTCTTACACTTAAGCAACTCCTCTCCCAGCATGGTGAATATTACACCATGCACTGAACAGCCCCACTGAGCGGTGTGAAAGGCAAAAATGATGTTATTCCAAGGAAATATATATTATGCTCATTTAGAAAGAGAAGAATCTGAGTCAGAAAACTGAAGTGACTTGAATAATTTCTTGCATTCAGATTGAGGAAGTCGTATCATTGTCCTACCGTGTAGTAGATGCCAACGTTCATCTAGTTCAAACGTTTTAACAGCTATGCACTGGTTCAAAACAGGACAGTTTAATAACCCGAAATGCCTGTGATTCTGTGGATGCTTCTTTTGTAATTTTTTAAATTCTACAGATCTAGGAGGAACCCTTCCCCAAATTCTGATATTAAAGGTTGTCTAGCTCTTTTAATTTGTCTTTTTCTGATTCTGTTATGAAATGTGGAATTCAGGTTTCAGAAACTTAGTTACTAAATCTTGATTTCTTTTTCCACTGGTTGCCAAAATAAACATAGTATTAATATGTGTAACAGTTCTGTACGACCAAGGAGTTACATTTTTGAAACTCGAGGTATTTTCTTCTTAAAGCACGTTAGTGGAATTTCGGCTGACTTTGAAAATCCATAAACACTTTCCAGATATATTTTTGTTCTCTGAGAAATGGCTGGACTCCATTACAGGTCATCATTCTAAGAACAACCCTCACAACCTGGGCTTCTCTTTGTATCCCTAAATTGTTGCCCTAGAAAGAGAAAATTACCAAAACCTAAAACACGTTACTTCAAAAGGAAAACTGTATCTCCAGTAGGGTTTATATCCTGCATTTTTTCATTGTTGATTATGTCAGAAATACCAGACATGCACACTGAGGACTTCAATATTTCTGTGGCAGACATCAATGTAAAACGATCAGACCAATGTGGCATTTACCTTTCCTATACAGATATTAACATATACAAACAGATGGCCTTTGTGTGTAAGGCAGTTTGTAATGAAGTGAGATGATTCTCAATCTAATTCTATCTGTTACAGTTCTCACATTTGTAATTCTGATTACAGCTAAATTATTTTGCAGGGAAATTTTCCATTTAAAATAGCTACTTAGCCATAAGAAAAATCTACTGTACAAAACATTTCCTGTGATACTGCTAACCATTTTTGATATGCCTATATATGTTGCAGTCCTTGAAATCCATGTCCTGCTCCTATGAATTGTAGGTTTATTGTGCGTTTATCACTCTTCGAATTCTCCATAAGCATAGGATTTTATGCTCAGGGACCATCTGTAAACAATCCTATAATTCTTAAACATGCAAGAAAAGCTGCAGTCATATTTTTTCCAATGCACCTATAAACCTGACCCCAAATGGTGTTCTTTAGCTAACCTGCGTTTCCTTTTCTAAATGTCCTGGATTGCTAACAGCACTAGCTTCACCAATAGTAAGTGTCAGACAGCTATGGGCAGCAGACTACCAGCAGGTGGATGGTATTTTAAATTTATTTTTGCTTTTAGTGACACTCAGTACTGAAAAGCTTCAAGTGTAGCGGCTGCTCAGAGGGTGTATTTTCCCTATTGCTGTGCAGTTGAAGTATCAAGAAGTTTTAGGGAAACATGTCTAGACTAATCTAGATGTTATCATCAGACTGAGTGAGGTTCATGCATGTACGAATGGCAGTTTCTAGTTGGTCTAAATAAGGTTTTAGATGGTTTCAGATGAATTCTGTGAAATGAGGGTTAGAAAGTCTTGATATTTTTATGAAGGCAAACTCTTCCCTGCCAGCTGGAGCCTGGCTGTGGAAGCCAGGGAGAGAATCACTTTGTGTGTGCCTATTTTATTTTTGTCTTAAATATCTGCAACAAGTCAAAAGTGAAGACAGGTAGCATGGTGAGATGGGCTTTTGTTTGGACCTGCTTTGTTTTTTTTCACTTTAGCATGTGTAGTTTCAGGGGATCCTTTCAATGCTGCTTGCTCTTGACTGAGTCAGTGGCAGGAAAGACAGACATTTTTGGTTTAGGAATTGAGAGGAGTTTGGGGGAGACATTTGTAGTCTTGAGAGTCTGACGATGAGTAAGTGAAAATACATTGTGACATGGCATCCTGTGAATAAGGCTAAAGAGGCTGTGAAAGGCAGAGGTGTTCTTTCGGGGAATATCTTCCCTGAAAGCTTAGTGCTTGTCTATCAGGCAGGTGCAGCTGCCTCCAGCCCAGTATGTTTTGGTGCAGGGGTATGTTTGGAGGCACACTTGTGAATGGCATATTGGGGCCATGGGAAAATTCAGGCTGGAAGGGCCCTTAGGAGGTCTCTAGTCCAACCTCTTAGGAATATAAGAGAATTGAATATACCATTTTTCAGAACTGGATGATATGATGATCGGAAACAATCTGTTTAGTGTTCTCTTCATAACTTCTTTGCACAGATATACTGCAGGTTTTTGCAGTAGCTAGAGTTTTGTAGTCAAGGAAGAGTTAGTCTCAAGAAAGGTACATTTCTGATTTTCCGTGTAGGATTTGGAAGATGTGAAGAACCGAGGGCCAACTCATCTTGTGTCAAGATGGATGGAAACTCCCAGCCAACCAGGAATGATGCAAAGATTTGAGGTATTACCAACTTTTTTAGTCAAGAATAGCACCACGTACTTATAAACAGAGCAGTACATATAATTGACTTCAGATTTGTGGCTGAAAAAAGACCCAGGAAAATGTTTTGGGTGTTTTGCAATTATTTTTAACCAAAAATTTGAAATTGTTTGGTTCACTTTCATTCTTTTTCTTAAGAATACCAAATAGAAGCGATTTCACAATTTCATTTGAAATTAACCTGCCTTTGTTTTTTGATGAAAAACAACCCTCCCACCCCTAAACAAAACAATAAAATTTGCAAAGTACCTGTTCATCACTTGTAACCCTCTCCCTCAAATGTTGAAGAGAATATGGCTTATAATTATAAGTATTTAGTGGAGATCTCCTGATTAGTGACTGAACTGAATCCTGGGGTGCCTATGAGCTGCTGGTTGATGTTAAACATGCATTCTGACTCCACAGAAGTTTTCCAGAGTTTAGATGCAGATCTGTGCTTTGTGTTTTAAATTCATCTGTGATAAATAAGACCGTTTAAGTCTAACTCTGTCAGTAGTAAACCATAAACCCGGTATAAAACAGTAGAGAAAATTACTCTCAATTAAAGGAAAAAGGGACAGGAGTATCATATTCTTCAGGGGAAATTTGGGAGGCAAAATGGGAGCACTCTAATTGGAATTTAGCTAATCTACAATGGAACACTGTTTATTGTGGAAAAATATATTGTCAACATTTGAATATTTATGATAGCAACACTAATGATTAAAAGAACTGTGGAAATGTTTAATGAACCCAAGTCATCACATCCACACTTTATATCTCATTGCAAGGTTGGCACTGTCAGCTCTAGTAACAACATTGTGTTTGTTAACATACTAAGATACTAGTTCAATGCAAACAAGGTAAAAAAAATATTGAAAAAATAGTGCTTCTGCAACATGAAGATGTCTCTTATGTATCTTCCATGCAAATAAGTCCTGACCAGTTCTAACAGAGTAAGGAGGCGGCCAAGATCGAAGTATTACAGCCATATATTTTGTTTTAAATTGATGTGGATGTTTCTGATGTAAATTTTGAGCTAATTTGCTACATGGAAGTGTATTTAGAAAAACTATTGCTAGACAAAATAATTGCAGGCTTTTACTATATGTGCCAAAATCAAACTTACATTACATTTTTGTTTTTAAACGTCCATATTGCCATTAATGAAATACTATATTTTAGAAAATGAACATAAATTCAGATTTGGCATAAACCCTGGTTAATCCCATTGACTTCTGTGAGATTGCGTGAAATTTCTGTAGAGCAAGCTGTGCCCACTGTACTCATCACATTCTCTGTTTAGGTTCCTTAAAGTGAAACCACTGTCAATGTATTGGATATCTTATGTTCTAATAGTATTACGCTCAAAATTAAAGTGTATGGTCCCCGATAGACATTTTACATGCAAATAATTTTGTATTGCTATAAATACTTTGTATCTTTGAAATGCAGTGTTTGCTATCATGGAGATCATAATTTTTGTGAGCTGAATTTGCTTCAGATGATAGAGAAATTATAGGCTGCAATATGTGATCAAACAGCAATATGGAAAGCTTAAATAGAATGCGCCCTAAGGACAAAGGCTGGTTAAGACTATAGGGGATAGAATAAATGGGAGTTTTAGTAAAGCTATCTCTGATTCCAACAGATAAATTATGCTCTGCCTTTTTTGTATCTCTTTGGGACTGTACTACATAAATTATGACCAAATATAATTTAGGCTTTCAGCCTATATTTCTGAACATCCATCTTGTACATTTTAAGTACAAAATTACCATTTTGCAGAAGTATGAAATTGAGACAAATTTTTTTCATCTGTGCATTTAACTTCTGCATACTTTATGGTAGCTAAAGGATTAGAGGGGACCTCATTACTATCCAGAGGGTGATGTTAGCCAGGTGATCGCATAACTGTGTTAAGATCTACGTAAGTTTGAATAGTTTGGGGGACAGAAGAGCATAGAATTGGATATTATTTCAGAATAAGTACCTGCTGTAACTTTAAATAATAAGTAACGTGCTTTTTTGAATAAAAAGCAATACTTTGTAAATCCAAATTCTTTATTTATTTTCAGTTACATTAAAAAAGTTATGTATGGCATTCCCTCTTGAAGTGCAGTTACAGTCAAGTGACCTGAACTTTGGTATACATGAAGACCACAAAACGCAGGCCTTCAGTGCACTTAGGAGTTCCCAATTTGCACTTGAATGTTAATGAGTGTATGTAAATAAAGCAATAGATACTAAGAGCCCTGTTTTCTATCACTCAAGCACTACATTCTGTAGCTTGGATTTCTGTCTAAAATCAACTGAGAAGTGTATACGTCGTTTCCCATTATAGCATGCAACGTTGTAATATTATCTGGAATTCTAAAATTAGAACCACAAGGTGCATCCTTGTGGGGGGGTGTACATGTCTTCCACAGGGGACAGAATGTGGAAAAAAGATTAAACTCCTCCTTTGAGGAAGGCAAACTCAAAAGAAATTTATATTTTTGACAATTTTAAACTGACGCAATATAGCTTTAAATATTACTAGAAGAGTTTTTTGATCCATAATAACGGAGAAATATCCCTTTAGTCCTGATGTAACTTTATCAAGAATAAGAAATATCTAGCACTCTTGCTCATGCACGTGAGGATCACACCTGCAGTATACAAAGGTTTAAAATCATAAAAACTAGTTAGTATGTATTGTGTAGCAAGGCGAATTTGTTTGGCTTTGTTTTGCATACATTTGATGACCGTAGCTTTGTGAATTCAATGCAAGCTTTCATGATGTTTGAAAAATGAATAGAGAAAATATCTATTGTAGAAGCAGAATGAATAATAGTGTTGAAGAAGAAAATTTCCTCCTAAAATACAATAGGCCAATTTTTTCTCTGTTACAGATTTCCTATCCATTAACTTGGTGATGCTTATATGTACAGTGTTTGGCCATTGAAATGTTTACCATTTTCTGTAATTGATATTCCATTTAAAGCCACTAGCATTCACTAGACTGCTGGCTTTCCCTGCTTTCTGCAGCAAGTAGAGGGAATACTGGAACTCAAGCAGTAATGCTAATTGCTTATAAAGATTTTAATGGCAGTCACTTTAACTGATGGTAGAGATTAGTCTACTATCACAGACACCATCAAAGGCAGCACCAATATCTTGTATTACCTTCTGTAAGGTAAAAAAAAAAAGTGTTTCTGTTATCTACGTAAAATGGTGGAATATTCAAGTTTGAAAAGTGTGAGAATGTGGCAGATTCAATTGTAACTTCCAGCTGCTTTTCATTAGAAAAAAGTAAATTGAATAAAACAATAACACAAAAGTGAGATTTCTATACTGCTGTCCTCCATTATTTAACCTTTTCCAACAACTTCTAGGGTGAAAATGCGACATAAAAATGGAGTCATTTCCCTGGCTCCTTAATTAGTTATTTTAAAAAATGTAGTCTTTGTTCTTTTTCCACTGAAAAGTGAAAGAAATTGGAAAAGGGAATTGTATCATTCAAGGATCACTGTCATATTGCTGCTGCCTGATTCCTGTTTTCTGGGACAGGACCGAACATGTGTCTTTGAACTGTGCATTATGTCTTCAGTAGTTACATTGACTTTTGTGACTCTGTCTCCTAAAGTTCTCTTGGTCAAAGACCCAATTGCTTAAGGATGTTACTGTTGACATTACACTTCGATCTTAGTTTTTCAAGAGGTAGTCTCTTCCTGCACTAGTCAAGATTCTTCCCAAAAAAATGTAGCATCTACAGACCTTATAATTGATTTTTGGCAAATTATGACTGGGAAGATGATCCCGTATCAGAGGTCAGACTGTTCCAATATGTGGTAGAAGAGGATAAAATGAATTCTGTTAAATTTTACAATCCCCTCTTGTCATTAATTATACTGTGTGTTTTACTTTTTAGGTCATGAGCTTTTAAAATCAACATACAAATGCAAAAGAAAGTCTATAAGTTAGCTACCATAGGGTTAAATTTTATTTGAGTCATTACTAAGAGATTTCATGACCAGAGAGCCTTCAACTCAGGATGTGTAACATTTATCTGCCTAAAATTAAAAGGAAATGAAAGAGATTTATTAGTGCTTGTTTCTTGAAGATGGTTCTCCACGTTTGGATTGGTTGAATGATTGAGGATAAAAGGCTTTCATAACGATGTTGCATTGTACAAATGAGCTCTAACCAGAAGTGCTGTCCTAAATGCTGCTGACTTAAGGATAAAAGTACTAAGAAGAGACGATAGCCTCTTTACAGTTAAGGTTATAACCAGAATCCTTTTATAAAATTCTAATTTAACTGGCATAATTTAGGCTGGGGTAATTGTCTCTATGTGAAATATGACCAGGTTTGCACTGAAGTTTAAGGAAAGAAATTTAAAAAATGGTCAAAGGAATTTTGAGATACAAATAGGCTAGCTGATCATCAGTAAAACTGTTGGTGTGGGCAGCAGTGCTGCAGTTGTTGGGTTGGATGAATTCAGAAAGAGCAGAGTCGTTTTTAGAGAGCATGGGGAGAAAAAACAATAGAGGTGAAGCTAGGGAGAAGGATGTGCATCTTTACCTTGAAAACCTTGTTTGTTTAGACATTTTAGACATTCAGATGGGTTATAAATCCTTTCTTAAGATGTGAAAGAAGAAATTCAGCATTCAAAAAATCAGCAATACCAAAGTATGTTCAGAAAATGGACATCATAAATTTCACACTACTCACATAAATATGGATTATTTTTTTTCCAAATAACAAGAAAAGTATAGGCATCATAACATCTCAATTCCAACCTAAAAAAACCTTTACTGTTTTTGTTGGTGTTTGTCCTTTAAAGACTTCTTGGTAAGAAATGTAAACTGTAAGAGGTATTGACATGTATTAGGCGTGAGCTCTTACTTTCATGTAACTTTATCAGAATGATAACATAACGCTAATAGTGACAGTTCTGTAATTTCTCGTGAACCGTAGATAAGTGTTATAATTCCTGTTTCTTCAGATAAGACCCCTTTTTTCCAGATTCTGCTGTTCTTAGGTGAATTAGCTGCCTAACTTGTACTGCTTAAATTTTCAAACACTAAAATGAGGGTACCAAAAACAATGAAAAGATTAAAGTGATTCAGCTGTGTACCATATGCCTTTCATTTTTTTTGACAAAAGCATCCCCTATTACAATCTTCTCCTACAGAACCTGCACCCTGTTCTGGATCTGTTAAGGGTTGGAAAAGGTGCTGCTGAGAGGTCTTAATGCAGATTGGATTTGGGAGGCAGGCAGTATTCTGAACAGCACATTGTATTGTACTGGTAGATGACCTATAAAAGGCGATTGTATGTAGTGTGTAAATTGGAAAATCCAGGCGCTATCTAATTTCAGGATCTGGGAAAGACAGAAAAGTGGGTTAAGACTTCTCTCTCAGACCCTACGCTGCAGAGATATGCAATTAGGGCCAATTTATGATATTGTTTACCATCAATTTCTTGTCTTTACTGTCCTTTTATGTTTTTTTTATAAGAATGTCATAATATATTGCAATTAATATAGAGAATGTATTCTGAGATGCATATAGAGAGATTTGAAAGTAATCTTTTTTCTTTTTCTTTGAATTTTCAGTAAACAACTCATGAATGTATGGGCTATTTGCATTAATTAATGTTGATCTGGGTTCCATAGTGAGTATTTTAATGTGTGGATTGTTTGGGAGTTTTTGTCTGGTAATCACAATTTGATAATTCATTTGTATGATTGGTTACCCGTCCCATATTTGCTTTCTGACCGAGTCCTTACAGCATTTATAAATATGTGTACCCTGCATGGCTTCCTGAGGGTTTGTTCTTTCTCTATGTAGGTAATATAAGTAAGATGTAAAAAAAGAAGTTGAAGCAATATTAGAAATTCTTGAAACATTCCATTCTAATTTTCTTCCAAAACATTCTAATTTTCTTCTAGTGACTAATTTAAATATATGATTATGATTCCTAGCAGTTACCTCTAAGTAAGAGCAGATGCAAAGATTCAAAGTCAAAGCATGAAAAAGAATAGTTAAGTTGTATCCTGAATGCCGATGTGACCTTTTCTTGATGGTTAAAATGGTGACATCTTCATGGCTGAACACGTTTTTTAAAAATAGAATTATAAACTTAAACTGCAATAATATATAAGTTCTTAAATTACTTTAAAAAGGTAAACTGGACTTATTACATCTTGATTTTTATTCATAAAATAAATATAAGGCTGGTATTCTAATATAGATCACAGTACATCTGATAATTTCTGTGTAGCTGGGCTGATCTATAGATGCAGAGTCTACACCTCTGAGTTTGTATTTTGGGATGAAATTCCTGCTTAACAACGCTGTTTGATTTCTAAAGCTACTAATCGAAAGGATTTTATTTTTAAACAACAGTCATGCAACATAAATCTTAAGACCCTTTTTAATTTTTGCAATATCTTCTTTCAATATGTCTCTTCCTCATAATTGTTTAAACATTATTCATACTGTCATATATATTTTACTTATGCTTTCTGCTGTGTGATATGGCACGACAATAACATGTATTGCGTTCAGCATAGTTTTCCTGTGGGATTTACAGTGTTATTTGGCAGAAAGTAAGCATATTACACAATTAAAGATCAAAATTTTTACTACAAAGATGGTGGGTTACTTATTGAGAAAGACTTACTAAGAAAGACCTGGAAAGAAAGTAGTCTGTCATGAATTGTATCAACGTACAATTTAGAAAGTAGAAGGGCGTTGTAAAGAATACATATGATGGACTCCTACTCACTAGTAATGGTTAATACCCAAGTGCCGCTCAACTGATGAATAAGATCATTGGGAATATCAGATCCAAAACAAGATTTCTTGTGACACTGTGAAAGTTTCTGGGGTTGCCTTTTCATCCCTTGAGGAGATCTGAGAACCTAATATGTTAGGTTGCTAATTCATTGGCCTAGGATTTTATTGATCTTAAGATGATGAGCTTGATCTAGTCATCAGGGTGATGTTTGATGGTTTATGGTGTGTA
This sequence comes from Rissa tridactyla, assembly GCF_028500815.1. Lineage (NCBI taxonomy): Eukaryota > Metazoa > Chordata > Aves > Charadriiformes > Laridae > Rissa > Rissa tridactyla. The sequence continues at coordinate 82,432,804 of NC_071469.1, read as the reverse complement.
TAAATGTATAGCGAACTTCCTGGCCTTCACTTTAGCAGAACATAGACAATTTTGTGTAGTTCATGTAGTTCTAAAAGAGATACAGAGTGCATGGCACTGTCTTAGAAAAATTGCCATTACCAGTGGAATGACTTCAGTAAGTAGCATGAGCGTATTTTATGAACTTTTATTTTGTCTGGCTTATGCTAGTGGACCAGGGGAAAGTCTGCCCAGGCAAACGCTGATAACAAGCACTGAATGAGAATTACAAAACAATTTAAGAACGTGACTCCTCTGAAAATGCTCAGGAGCACAATTTTGGTCTGCTAAGAATCTCAACAATCTGGGCATTTGTGTATGCCTTAAGTAAAGCTGAAGACTTTAGTGATAATATTGTATCATGTGCCATAAAATTGCTCTAGGTCTCTTAAGTGGCAGCACTAAAAAATGCATGTACTAAAATGGGGGAACTCAAATTGGAGCCTAATAAAATATCACCCTGTGTTTGTTCCTCGTACAGAACAATGACCTCTCATAAGCCATTGCTTTCTTACTTTTCTAAGGGTTACTCTGTTGCCTTGATTCCTTCCCTGATTATCTTGAAGCCTGTCAAGTTGGAAAGCTCTCCCCTCCCTTGCTCTTTCTTCCTAATAGACATGAAACAGTCCAGTCAATAATATTTTACTTGTCTTCCCACTGCGTGTCTCTTCCTCTGATCAGTTTAGGCGGGTTTGACTGCAAAAAGTCAGAAGGGAGGTTAAGATCTGAAAGTTCAGCCAAATGTTATCAGCCACAGAGATGTTGCTAAGGGAAAGGCCTTACAGCCCCTAAGACCGGAGCCAATAATAGCTGCACATAACTGATAACATCAACAGCTGTCAAAGATCCAGGCATTTGTGGTTCGTCTGTAAACTCAAACACCTGTATTCAGTCAAGCTTTGATTGTTATCCCCTCTTTTCCTGTCATTTTGATTCGTTCCTTGAAGGTGCTGCCAGGATATTCTAAGCTGCTAGTTGATTTATAAAGTGAAAGAGCCCTTCGAAAGTTTGGCACAGTTTGAAAAATCGACTGAGGCTCTCATTCATAGGGTGACAAGTTACTTTGACATTGATATTGACAGTAGTCTTTTAATTAAGTTTTAGACGATGTAAGGACGGGTTCAGATCCTTGAAAGCACGGGTTAAAAGTACGTTAACAGCTTCAACATGTGTCACTTAAAAGAACATTATGTACGTTAAGACGGTTTCTTTTGTGATGAATTAGATCAAAGTGACTAATAAACATTCTCCATGAAAGCTCTTCAGAACACAGTATATACGTTTGAGATATTTAAAAGATAGAGTTTCGAGGATCAAACTGTAAACTAAGCTAAAATATCCTAAATGGATAGCTGATACTGTTGTCTCACTACTATAAATTAATATGCAGCACAGAAAAAAAGAGGGGTTTTTATTTTTAATGGGAATTTCGTGGTAAATTATGCAAGGGTAGTTCTCCTTTACTGATCATGAAGGGAATCGTGCAGAAATGTGTCTACTGCAAAGTGATAGAATGTGCAGTTTTGAATGGCTGGGTCAGATATGTAAATTATTGTTATTATTCTGAATTAATGCAAACTACTGCAGTTCCATTGACTTCCTTTGGCCTGTGTTTTGAAGTCATTGAGAACCATGGCGTCAGTCCAGTGTAATGGAGTTTGGTATTTTGGTTAGGTTCCTGTAGTCTGTCTCGCTCTCTTTTTTCTTTTCTTTTTTTTCCTTCTCTTCTTAAGCACTAGAAGTTCTTTTCCTACTCATCTTCATTGTTTGCAACTTTATTTCAACGAAGTGATATGTACTGCAGTGACAGACAAGAAAAACAGCATTTTAAAATAATTAATTATACTTCTAGGCTATATTGTGTATTTGAGGAAGAATATTTTCAGCTAGTGCAAGGTGCCTTTAGAACTGAAACGTTTTCTTTTTAACGATACTGCGGTGATGAAAATGATACAAATGTTATAAAAAAAAAAAAAAAATTGATGGTGGGGTTGCAAGAACTGTTTTCATCTTATGAGTGTTATTATTTTATGTCTGCAGTTTTATAAGACCGGTCTTTTGCAAACTAAGTTCAGACCATACACTGAACTTGTGTGGGGTTGAGTACATGGCTGAGGAGCTTCTCTGAGATAACAATAGTCATAACTGTGAAATCGTGCAATTGCAAATTGCAAACTGATTTTTGTCAATTATTTCTAAACAGAGCAATGAAGAAAGGGTAATAGAGAAACCTAGTTCTTAGTCAAATACTTTTTTGCTGAGATTCATTATTATTCCTTGATTGAAGTCTCTTTTACTTCTCAAGTTGCAAGAATGTAGATGCAAAAATGGGCTGAAATGTTGGGAACCTTAAAGTCAGCGAGACTGTTGAAGACTATGGGCTCAGAATTTAAGGGTCTGCTTCTTGTACTGGTTAGAAAACATAATATTGTAGCTAAAAATTTCTTGCATGGTGAAATTTAATGATGTGCAGAACCAGTCTTATATATAGGTGAATACATCTCTGACTCTCCTGAAGGATTCTACAGTCGGGTGAATATAAGTGCTGAGAGTTTTGTATGAAAGCGTGCAGAAGTAATCAAGATGGGGAATGGAAAGAAAAGGGTAAATCATGTAGTACATTTTAGTATACTAAAGCTTGATACTTACCACCACTCTAACCTGGAAAGCAGAACTCAGTGAGAGTGACCATCATGACAGTTGGTGACAGGCCCATCTTTTCTATAGTGTTGAGCAAGCCTGTCCGTGTAGAATTGCTGCACAGCTTCTGTTTCCCCTTCTGGCTCCAGAGGGACAGCTTAGACTCAGGCCCACTTTGCTGATGCCATATCTGACTGCAGCAAGGAGTTGGAATATTGGAGGATCATGTGAGAATAACATATTTTTGCTATTTTCTTTCTTTCTTTTTCCCCTAAACTTCCCATTTCAAGAAAATAAAGTACATTATGCTTCCTTCACACAAGATTGGGAAAAATCTTCCTGCAACTCATACTTCAGAAAAATAACTTTATTTCAGGAGAAAATGTATCAGGAATTTTGAAGATGTGCATAAAGTTGTACTGCTTTTGTAACACAGGGGCAGTAAAAAGAAAGGAAAGAATAAGTCTAGTATATTTTAGCAGATGTATCCCATGTGTTTACATTTATCTTTATGTAAAGTGAAAGCCAGAATTGGAAGCTTATACACTGTCACTGACTCCTGTTGTACTGCAGCTGCCTATCAATTTACCATCCATATCGAAAGTACCCATCAAGGTAAATTTAGAATATTAGTCTCAACTCCTTATCTGTACCGTTTTTGTAACATCCATACTTCATGGTGTTGAGTGGGATCTCAAGCATAGACCTTGACTTTCTTGAAATAAATGTCTTTGAATTTATTTGGCAGAGAATTCATGAAAATCTAAAAGAAAACGGAGTGGATCAAAGTGGCCTATTGTCATTATTACACAAACATAGTAATTTTTATAGGCTTTGGATGCAGTAATGGCTCAGGCAGTGGTTTATCTTTAAGAGTGTGAGTAGGGAAGCTTTTCGCATTTGGAGTTGATCACGTGCTGTGGGAGTTGAAGACTTTGATATGGGAAAGACTACAGAAATACTACTTCAGTAGTATACAGCAGTCCTTCAACCTTTGCAGCATGGGAATACGCTCATAAGACTTTTAGCATCCTTTCCAAAGTGGAATTTGTATGGCATCCCAGCAGTGTTTGCTATTGTCCTCAATTAAAACTCATATTTTCTTGAGAATGTGCAACTGTTTCCAAACATACGGATACCGGCAACGGTGTGTCTAGTTTTCTGAAATTGTATTAAGATTCCTGGATGTCTCTGTTGGGGAAAAGCAAGTTGAAGAGTTTTCCAGGGTGCCTTTTCTATTCCTTTAGCTATCAACTGATCAGGTGCCAGGCTTGAATCTGTTTACAATTTTAAATACTCTGTTACAGCTCATGCAGAATTGCATGGAGGCTTGCTGTTTATTAAGGCTTGCTAACCCACATCAGTAACTATTTTGAAGTTTGTCATAGTCTTAATAGAATTAAGCGCGTTTGAAAAATCTTACAGAAAATCTTATTGTTTTATTAATTTCAACGTCTTTGGAATTATAACCTAAATTTTGACACAGTCTTGTCCCAATAAATGTTAGTAACATTTATTTTAAATGAAATTAAGAAATGTGAGCTTCCATTCTCCTGAAAATAGTATGTCCAGTCTTCCAAAGAATTCTTGTTTACTGGTCATTTCAAAAGAATCTGTATATTTTTTCCACTCACCCTTCACCACCTCTAGAAATTGAGGCAAGATTTTTAATTTTGAAATTCAATGAAAATATATGAAAAAGCATATTTTGAATAAGTTTACTTTTATCTGCATTGTGGTGTGTACTGGGACACTTCTGAAACAACTTTATGAGGGACAAGAAGGCAAGGTTGATATACAGTTGAAACAGTAAAAACAAAAAAATTGGGCTTAAGGCGAATCAAACCAAGGAACGTGCACTAAGTTAGAGCAACTCCCTGTTTTATTAGATTTGTGTTGATATCACATTGGTTTTGCCTATCGAGTACTGTGCTGTGAAGGTTAGGTTATATGGCTTTTTTAAATATTTATTTTCTCTTACAAGCACTTTGTGATGTGAAGTATAGTTGTACTGAAATAATGCAAAAAATAATTCCAAATGATTACCCTTTTCTGTTTTGTTGCACATAAGTATTCTAATTATCCGCTTGCCTACTGCAGAAATGGTCAAAAAATGTGAGTCTTGCTTTGAAGGCATTTTATTGTGAATGTAATTTTCAAGCCCTGAAATCTTAGTCCTCAGCCCTTTTTTCCCCTAGCCCATCTATGTTATGTTCTTGAAAAACAGGGTTTGTGAGATAGTGATGAAACTTGCAACAAACCATTCTGTCTGTTATCTATTCGCTGTTTCCCGCACATACATACATGCACAACTGAGGTTGTGCATAGCCACAGAGATTGGATATTCATTCTTAAGATACGGAATTTCTAATGTCCCATTTTCCACATGTGGTAACTGAGGGAGGGAACTAAAACATTTCAGTGACCGTAAGATGAATTTTTGGTAGGGCGAAGGTTAAATTTCATGGTTTCCTGTCTTCCAGTATCTATTCCTCTAAAACTATGATTTATTTGGAAAGATGTTTTCTGTCTTTCTAGCAATATACCAACTGAAGTGAAGTATGTGTGCGTACTATTAACTTCTTATGGGGCATATATAAAATTCCAGGTAAGTGGGAATCATGTGACTGGCAAGGGGATAAAAGTTCTGTACACCATTCTGCTTTAAAATGGAATTATTGTGCCACCTAATTTGTTGTTTTTCTTATTTCTTACAGAGAAAAAGAAAATTGCGTGACAAAGGTTAATATAACAATCTTCTCTTATTACAATGATTTATGTATGCTGAGCATTAACAGCAGAATGTCATCCAGCTCTCCTTTAATTTGCAGACATCTGGATTTTTCTTTGTTGGGATCACAGTGGTAGATGACAAAGCTGTACTCTTGAGAAATAGGAGAGAACACTGTCATTCATAGCTTGTTATACCACAAACACTGAACTCTTAACAGTTATCTCTGGCAAGTCAGTGGACTTCAAAAATAGAGCTCTGTTTTTATCCAAATGATCCTCACTAATGAAATACAGGGGGAAGAATATTATATTAATCTTAAAATTATTCTGATCCTGTAATATGTCAAATGACTGTAGATAGTGGTTAAAACAACCTAAATGTGAATTCTCCTGCAATTTTAATTCGGAGATGTCGATTCTGCAATTTGCAATGATTATGGTTTAAAGCAGCCAGTTTTGTTTCTTTCTGTAATGTAAGATATAATTTATGTTTTAGAAATGTTTGAAAAGTGGAGGGCAGGGTAGTTTGATTAAAGTAAAATGCATTTTGACATGTTTGAATCGATTGTAATGAGAATTTTTCATTTTATTGGTGTTTTAACCCAGAATGATCTTGGTGCTGTGCAAAGGTATGGCTTGTAAAAACAATATTTCATTATACTGGGTGTCACTGCTCCCTGTGTAGATCAGCCACCTCTGACATGAAATGCAGATTTCAGACATTACACTTCGATGGAAAATGATCATTTAGCAAAAGGAATATTCTTATTTGAGCAGCAAAATGAGAATTTTGGCTTGCATTAAATAAATATATGAGTTGGAAGTTAACTACGGTATGAATGCGTACAGTAGCCACAAAATATCTTAGCATTTTTAGCACCTTCAATCATCAGTTATAATTCCTGTAACATCCACAGGCTTTGCTTGCTTCTCCTCTATCTCCTTTATGACATTTGATAAGATAATAGTTTGTAAAGTTGAAAAGGATCCTGTTGTTGATGGGCCATCTTACTGTCCATATCAGTAATCCTAGTAACAGACAAAGTATGGAGGGAAGAAATTATGTTTTATATAGAATTTTCGAAAAGATGGAAGAGACGCTTTCAGAAAACTAATTCTCCCAGTTGTTCTTGGACGGTTGTTTGTTTGTTTGTTGGGGTTTTTTTTTATTTTTTGCTTTAAATAGACTGTGGCTATGTGTTAAATTTTTCTGCTTCGCAAACTGTAATAAAGATCTGATGCAGAAGAATGTTTAACAACTCCAAAAACATCCTTTTAAAATATTACTTAAGGTTGAATCCCTTTATATATTGTTTATGTGTGAATACAGTTAGGTCTTTAGAATGTTTTACCCAGCGTTTAGCTTCCATGTAATTTTGACTACGTGGTTCAATTCCTGTAAAATACAGTGGTAATAATTACATCAAAATCTTTTAAGCAAAAATTTCCAGTGTTATCTGAAAGACTTGTAACAGAAGGGGGAAAAACTAATTTCTAAATTCACAGGATACACTTTATGACCCTCCTTGACTTGGAAAATGGATGTTGACTGCCAGAATCTGCACACTTTTTGTGCCTGTTGATTCTTTACTTTCTGATTAATCATAGAAGGCTACTGCCTTTCTGGGATCTGCTCTTGCTTTTTATTTGGACTGTTTTCTTTGGATAGGTGCAGTTGTACTGTACAGGTAGTGGGGTCTTTTGACCCCTTCCACTCAAGATCATTGCAATAAGGTAACAGATACAGATCTAACCTGTAGGGTTTGTGTTGTGGGTGTTTCGTTTCTTTCTTTGAGTTCCTCCTCTGACCCCAAGCTGTTGCATTGGTTTGAATATATACATTGCTTAATTCTCATAATACCTTTTCTTTTTCTTCTCATGACCGAAGAGTCGCTATAGGCCCCTGTTATGTACAAAGAGAGTTTGACTCGGTCTCACTCACCTACTGCTTGGAGAAATATATCTGTTTTTTGATGGAATCAGTTAATTGGATTAATATGATTGCAGAAGCTTCTCTGCTCAGATTAAAATGTAGCTTGGAAACTCTTGAAGTGAAGACTGACATTCACTTAATAATGAAGACCATGAGAAGCAGACAGGGTAGGTTTTTCTTATAATTGTTTTGCTGTGAGAGAAAAACCTAAACTATTCACATAATAAAGGTAGTTATCAGAAACGTAATTTATAGTGTAACTGAAATGGTAAATTGGGGTGTAAGAAAAGAGCACAGACTGTTCTTCTGTTTGAAATAAAATCATTGTTCCGGGACATATGTTTCGTATGTAGCTAATCTGTGCAGTTGGCTACTGCTTGTTATTTAACACTCAGTGTGTGCTTTGTAAGCATACGGCTATATTAATCAAATCAACATTATTTTGCTTCCATACAAAGCTTACTCTTTTCATCTATAAACTATTTAAAAAAAGAAAAAAAAAAGGCAAATTCATCTAGGTTTGCAAATGAAGACAGATAATTTAAAACCAAAATTATTTTAAGAACATGCAGCATCCAAAAGTGGTGTAGGAGATAAATTCTTTTGTAAAAAATGAAAAAAAAAGAAAAGTCCAAAACAACACACATTGGAGATGTACCTTTTACGAAATACAAGATGTGATGGATTTTGGAATGCCCACCTCATCAAGCAAAATGCTGTGCACTTGTCTTTTTCTTTTTTTTAAGCTTTTCCCAGAGAAAAGCTACTTAGAAACCTTACCTGTGCTTCCCTGGTAAATGTTCCATGAGCTTTCTGAATCCAGCATGTACATTGTCTGATGCTTAGATAATATTGTTGAGAATCTTTTAGTTATATTAGTGTTGAACAATGATTGTTTCACTTTTGTAGGCCGTTGCTATTTGTGGAAAACTTGGGAAACGCTTTTCTTATTAGAAAGCGAAGAAGAAATTATTTCTGACTTTCTTTAAGAAAAGCAACTCTACAAACCCTAGGACTAAATAGAAATAAGAAATTAAAAAAGATGCATCTGGCTCTATGGAACAGAAGACCTTTTTATGCTCACAGAAATAAATTTGGGTGGCATTACAACTTTTTTCTCCTTCATTATCAAGTCTATAGTTAACTTGCTGTGCTTATCAATTCACTAAAGGGAAATTCTGCTGACTGACAATAACCCCATTGCAGAAAAAAAGAGAAATCTGAACTATCTCTGTTTGGAGAATGTGAAATAAAAAATAGATATTTTTATGAAATAACACCTGACTTACCCCTCATTCTCCCTATGACCCTTATTCCCTCTTATCAAAGTAAAATAAAGCCCTTTCCAGCCTAATGTCATGTTACAGCATTAGTGTGATTCCTTTAGTAATTAATAGAATTTAGGCTCCAGCATAGTCAGTTTTGATTAAGCAAACATTAAATTAATTCAATCTGCAAACACTTAACTCTGTTAGAACTATTGAGGGGAGAAAGCATTTGGATGGACGGCAGAACGCATCTTCATCGGATTGCTAGCCACCTCAGAGTAGTTAACAGTCAGATCAATACAGCTCCTAGAGCTATAATAAAATGGCTTCGACAAGCTCATCTGTGGCTGAGAACACAGTATACACATTGATTTCCTGGCCTGATATAACCCATTTACCTATTCAGCTAGTCCGTTAAGGAAGGTGTAAGGCTACAAAGGCCCAAGGGAGCAATGATGCCTGTAAGTAGGTTAGCAAATACTTGGAAATGTCTTAATTTGTTTTACAGTTACTACTTCAGGGAGATATTTTTTTTTTTAAAGGAAAAGGTTTATGTGTAATTCCTTATTGTTTTGTAATGGTTTTTAAGTTGGGAAACATATAGTGCTTTGTGCTCAATTTCTGTCTTTATAAAGGTCCTCACTGTTCTACTAACTTGGGGTTTGAACATTTGTGATCCCCAAAACTCTGACTTATCACCCTGCCAGCTTTGAAATGTACAAGTTATAAAGAATATGCCAGGCCAAAACTTAACCACTATCTGTCATCCTCTATTTTTTCATTCACTTGACTTTCTTTCTTGAATCTGATAAAGAAAAAAGCGATAGAAAGGGAATTTATATATGGGGATACATGAATCAACATTACATTGTTCCAAGCTGAGTTCTTGCACTACATTTGGTTATTTATTTATTACAGCTTTCTGAGTTCTACATTGCAGAACTGGGACATGGAAAAGTGATTCTAGTCCAGCTGTACTATCAGATTCGGCTGAATTCTATTCTGCTTCTGCAAGTGAACCTCTTGTCACTTCTGTACCTCTATGGGTACAGAAGAACAGGAGAGGAGGAGAAGCAACCAGTACTTGATACTGGCTGCTGGCAAATACTGAATTTGAGTGTTCCAGCTGAAGGTAGTTGCTTATAAAAATGGCCTGTTAAGCAGCTTAGAGAACTGTTGAATTCTTACCCAAACTTTACTTACGCGTCGTGTATTAAGTGGCCAATAGCATTTCTCATGCCTTTTCAAATGTTGTACCCTGTAGAATGTGGAAATTAGCAGCAAAGAGTGACATTTGGGATACTGTGTCCCAAAATACGTGTGAAAAAGGTGTTTTAAAACTAAGTGCAAATGTTTATTCATTTCATTGCTCTCAAACTCAATTTTTGTTTCCGTTCCATTAATGGCTTGTTTTATTCCCTCTGTGATTCTGTACTGAGCGGGTGGATGCTCAAACCATTCATGAGGAAAGATATATTGAAAAAGACAGAATGGTAAAGCGGCTGATAGGCAGTTATTAGATTCAGATAAACTGTAATCTTAAGACATCTTATGAGCATGCTAATTACACAATGACATTACCTACATAGAGTGCCATTGCTTTGTTAACATGTTATGCAAGGTCCTTTATTAACACTGCAAGAAAGGACTTCCTCTCATTAGATGGTTATGCAAAACTATAATTATACTTGCCTGTGAAAAATGGTGAAGTTATGAAAGGCTTGCTTCTTGAGGGCTTTACGTTTTTTTTCCCCCTTGCAGATTATAATCACTCTTTCTGTGGAGCGAGGGTGACACAGTTTAAAGTAAGAAACTTGCTTCCATCTAAGGTTTAGAATTCAGTAATCTCTTTATCCTTCTGCGAAGAGAACTATTATCTGTGTTATTATAACATTAAAATAAAAAACATTCTGTGATATCTCAGTGCATGTAATTTTGAAGAGAAATTTGGGTGCTGTCACTGAGGAGAAAATTAGCAGTGAATGACTCAAATTTAATATTGCTTTTTAATATAAACAAAAATATTTTGGATGTAATAATTACTAGTGGTTTCAACTAATGCACTTTTATAAAAATGCGCTTTTTTCCCCTTGATGCACCTTTGCATTTTCAGGTTTGTATCTGTGATATAACCCCCTTCTGAAAATTCTTCAATGTACAAGCAATATTCCCAACCTGTTGGGTAGTAATGCCACATTCACCTATAAAAAGCATGATAAAACTGTTTATAGCCTTACATAGACAAAGGAGGGATTTCAGATAATTTTTTTACTTGCAACACTGTGACGTCAAATCTTCAGCCATGACTTTTTAAAGTGGGTTTTTGGTGGGTTGTTATTTCTTCCATAAATTGGAGATTTGTACAGACCTGGCTGTCCTGGGATACTTTCTAGTGCTCAGGTGGTCAGAATTACTTTTACGGTTCTGCAGGAATGTGCATAGATTTTATTTATTTATTTTCCTAATTTTTATTTTCCCCATTTTCTTTTCCAAGAAAAGCCTGTGAAGCCCCTCTTCAAAGCTTTCTTTTCCAGAGTGGACATACTACAGGAGGATTTAATGCTCTGTATGTGGATTTTCAGATGGAAATGGTCACAGTCAGGGAAGGAAACCTCTTGTTTCTATTCCAGTAGTATCCGAGTATTTTAATAGGTTTGCTTGCATAAATTTTGCACCTGGTGCGATAATCTATGTCCTTAAAATCAAACTATCTTAAATTGTACATCTAATTATGGATTAAGGGCCTTAACTATGCGCTACCAAGTTTCAAAATTTGGTTGCAGCGTTTTGATTGAACAATGCACGGTTTTTACACTAATGATGTAAGCCAGAAGTACTACTACGACTACTTTTATTGTGAGATGCAATGATGGTAATTGCAGTTCAAAGGCAGTGCTCTCATAAAATTTACAGTATGCTTGTAAGGACAATGAGCTGCACAATGAAGACATTTTGAGGAAAACAGAGGAGTCCTTTGTCTGCTATGGTAATTGAAACAGCTTTGTGCATGTCTTTTATGACATTGGCTTCAGGTTAGCAGGTAACAATGTACTGTAAGTCACTCATGAGTGTTTGAGGCATGTGGAAGGATTATGGACAATGTACATATAGTTTCAGGGTATGAAAAAGGCTTAGTGGACAGTGAGCAGCTGATGCTCCTTTGTGATGTGTAGAGGAAGCAAAATGAAATATAGCAGAAGAATATATAGTATATGATACGTTACAGAAAAGGCAATTAAGTGTGAAATGACAGCAAGAGAAGCCAAACGAGAACAGGCAACTGATGAAGAGTTAGTGGTATTGAGGAAATACATCTGGGTTGGAGGCTCTGAGCAGACTAGAAAACGTTATGCCACTCAGTGCAAGAGGAACTGAGCATTTCAAGAAAATTTAATTTTTGAGAGATAAGAATATTGGTACTGTGAAGTTTGGAAGTGTAAATTGAGAGACTTGCTTTATGAGAGTCATTTGGTGGTCATTAACACAGAATGGAAGTGAAATCAAGAGTGTGATTAATACTGAACACTTCAATAATGGATCAGAAGAGTTGTGGAAGGACTTCCAGGATGGTCTCCTGGAAGCCTGGCTAGTAAGCCTGAAATAACAGGGAGAAGGTGTTACCTTGATAAACCGCGCCACTGTTTAATACTAGAGCTCGTGAAACTTTTAACTCAGGTTCCCATTTCCTTTTATGCTTTCACAATAAACATTTAGTTTACTGGCTTAAACATGTTTTTCACAACATATGGATTAACATTCTCCATTGTCGGTGGCAATAGACCACATTTATTTCAAGTGAGTTCAAAGGCTGTCTGAGACAAAATGGAATATGACATAGAACACTGATACCGTTGTGGCCTCAAGCAAATGTAGAAGTTGTGCACCAAACCAGAACATTGCTAAAGGCAACCAGAACAGTACTAGCACAAAAACTAATAGGCTGGAATAAACCTCCCTCTAAGAATATTCCTAATGGCTTCCAGGAATGCACCTCACTTTGTGCCAAGGGTGAGTGTAACTCAGCTGCAGGACAGGATTGAAAGAGAAATTAACACTAACAAGTGGGAAGAGTCAGAGTGAGGAAGTTATCTTAGAATTCAGGCAAAGACAAAAATGACAAACAGGTCAAGGAACATTGACCAGGAGTCTTGTCTTTCAGTACCTGACTCTAACCACAACTCCTTTGTGTCTTTGAAGATACTGGGGATAATGCATAGCTTATTAAAACAAATATGTTGCATATTAGGGATGAAAAGAATGAAAAAGTGTATGACAAGGTTAAAGGTTTGGACACGTGAATTTCTTAAATAGGCTGTGTATGTGGTTTTATCCTGGGCCATCAGGTTAAAACATCAATGAAAATTTAAAAAGCGGCTGAAATCAGGAAGCTCATGACTTCCTTTTGTAACTTATCTTGTTCATGAAAAATTCCACCGTTAGCCAGTCTGGGAGTTTTAGAAGAGGACATCAGCACAATTTGAGGTAAAAATAGATAGCTAAGTATCTCTCTGCTTTCACGTGGAGTCACCACATAACAGGAGATCTCAGGAACCTGTCAATCTATCAAGAACTTTAGAAAATGCTGAAAGACAGTGCTATTTGAAATAGCAGATCTTTGGATCATTCTGAGAGGCAGAGGATATGTTAAATTTTGCTCCTGTTTTGCTGGATGAATTAAGTCATAGAGGATTGCAAGTGATCTGCTCGAGCACGGCCAAGTTTTATATTTGTTGATGCCACATTTTCTGCGTGGGCTGACTCTTACCTGCAAGTTACCGTGGCTTTGTTTCAATTAAATGCTTTGCAAATCTTCACAGACCTTTTTGGACGATCTGATTTTTTGGGGCTGAGCTTGTCATTTTCGTGTGGTTTAGAGCGTCTTTGTGAATACTTAGCATGGGGTATTTTTATTAGTCAGTGACTTAGGTTGCAAATATAAGTGATTTAACTTTTGCTTGAATAGTACCCATCATATAAGCCAAGACATTCTTTAATAAGTGAAACTAATAAATAAAGCAGAAGGATTGGAGTCAGAGGGTCCAGAGCCCTGCTTTCAGTTTGACTCAACTCAAGCAATTACCTAAGTAATGCAGCAATAAACAAAAAGAAATCAAATGGATTTTTCACTTCAGAATTTAAAAAAAAAAAAAATGTTTTGTTTCTTTTATCCTTGACTTCTAAGGCCACAACCACACACGGAGCTAGGGCAGCAATTGCACCTCGCACTTCATAGAGCAAGGCGTACATACTGCCTGGGAAATAAAACATCTTTAAAATAAATTAAAAAAAAAGCAATCTGAAAATTAATAACAAGGAAAGTACATTTTCTTTCTTTCGTTTCCTCCTTCTTTCCTTCTCCTGAGCCCTACAATGTATAAAAGAAAAGCAATTATTATGCAGCAAAAACAATATAATAAATAATTTCAAAGGCAATGAAAGCAGCATTCAAAAAACTGAGGCACAGAAAAGTGAACTTCTGCGTGCATGGCTGTGATATATGGGCAGAGATGGTATGTTAATTTCTGTGGTGAAAAACTGCATATGTAAAGATTCATTCATCAAGAATATACCAGTTTTAAGTGAAATACTCTGGGGTTAATTGTAACCTTATGCTATGTTTGACTAAGATTTGGTAGGTAGCTCCAGATTGTGAATTTTGACTCAGACTCACAGTTCTTCCACTTGTTTATTTTTACTATGGGGTAAAGGTTTTGTATTTTTGTATTAAATACCACCTTACTTTTAACTCCGGTCTTTCCAAAGAAGAGGAGATAAAGATATGACCCCCTTACTCTTCTCCAGTTACTTTAGAGAATGCATGGTTAGTTGTAGTCCCTGATGTCTTCCCATGGCCAGAAGTCTCAGCATTAAAAATAGCTATGCAGCAGATAGAGAGACCTTATTCTCATGTGTGACAATTAGCCTTCTAAAGCATACACATTATTAAAAAAAAAAAAAAAAAAGGAAAAATGTTAAAGTAGGAAAGCTTTTTTTAATTCCTCAAAGTCATGTATGCTCTTAAAAGAATAGTTTTCAGAAGATGGCCTTTTTTTCATGTTTTTCCCAGGTCACAGTTATGTGTATGGTAATGCATTACAGTATAACAGAGGCACAGTTTTGTGATGGACAGTCCCTAGTGTGACATACAAACATATTTCTTATACCATATATTTTTCTGTGGTGGAGTTTTTATTTTTTATTTTTTTTACATTCTACTGAGTACATGGCCATATTTTTTGCTGGAAATTTTGAAATTTGCCCTGAATTCTTCATTCTCCTTGTCTCTTATTCCCTCTCCCTGTTTCTTCGAGGAAGGACTGTTCTATTCAGTAAGATTTTTATGATTGTGATTAACCATATAAACAGAGCTTTAGGTAGCTGATAGCAGCAGCAGGTAGCGTGGATGTGACTTGGGATATAGAAAACTGTTTTCCCAGTGTCTCTTTCCCAAATAGCGTCTATGGGAACAAGGAGTGTAATGAGCTGGTGATACTACACGATGCGTAGGTGGACCTTTCTGTTATCTGTTTGGTTCTGGAGAAACACTCGATCACAATAAGAATTGGCACTGGAAATTTGGCAGAATGCAATACCGTCCTAATGACATGATTTAGAATGAATATTTCAATTTTGGTGCCAGAATATAGTAACTAGTGGATGGAATTGCTCATAAAGTATTCAGCAGCCTCATTAAGACAGGTCATATTGTCTGCAGGCAGAAGTAAGCTTGGCAGATAGATCTTTCTCTGTCCTTAGAACTGTTGTTTAAAGAATAAAATCTAACATCTGGTCCTAATTTAAAGCCTTGTCCATGTTGTAGAATTAGGGTCTTAACCAATTATTTGTGAGTTTCTAGTTTGGTTTCTAATGGGTAATGGAGCAACTCATAGATGTCTTAGTAATTCAGGTGTGTACCACAAAGCCTAAGGTAGTTGAGCCAGTTCCTTAAATGTGTGCTTACCTTTAGGTGTATGAGCATTAAAGTGAACTGAAATGGGATTACTTTAATAGTAAAGACTGCTTCTTCCTAATATGTGTTGAAATGGTAATCTTGTAAATTACATGGTAAATGAAATTACTCCTAGTAATTTTGCTTTACTGGTGTGACCAAAAAGATATGGGTTTTGGTGGTGAAAAAGCAAATCAAGGACTCCTAAAACATACAATCTCTCGCTCTCTCATACAGCCTGTCCATATAGATTTTAAATGTATATGTTATTTATTTGAAAACTTAACGTGCTATGTCCTGAGGAATATGATTTAATAACCGGCTTTTTCTGCCAGTGCCATGTCTGTCAATGGAGAAGTTGCTGCTGATGGGTTTAAACAATTTCTTTTCTTTGCTAACTTCCCCGCATAGTCAGGATCACTCTAATAAAACTAATAGCAGAAGTTGAATATGTATGAGATTCCTGATTATCTCTTTTCCAGTGAACAGTGTAAGCAGAAGGTATTGATATCCGGAGCATATCAAAATTAATACAAGAAAAACTCAGTTAAAATGTTTACTTAAAAATATTTCAGCAGTTTTTGTTAAGCTACCTCCTAGGTAACGCTACAGCGAGAGAAGTATTCTCGCACATGCATAGAGATGTCATGCTGAGCTTTGCTGCAATGTTCTGGGGCTGCCTCAAAACTCCGCGCTGCTATTAGAGCAGAAAACATGTAACGTATTATTTGGTTTGAAACCATAAAAATGATTTTTGTTTGTCATGCTATGCTCTGCATGGTCTCGAGGTACTTTGCTGTTTAACTCAAATTTCAGATCCTTATGGCATGCGGTAGAAACGTTACAGTTGTTTTTTGTTTTTTTTTTTTTTTTTTTTTTCTTATCTACATAAACAACATAACTTTGTCAGAAAATTGAAAATGTGCACTTTGTCCCATCAGCTAAAATGGGCTGTCAGATAATGCTTTCTTTTCTCTATTGCATCAGATGAATGATGTAAATGGTTTTTGGCTTTGGAGTTTTTTGCAAGGCACTAGAGTAAATGATCAGAGTAGTAACATTTTTAACCTTATCTATCATACTGAAACATTTTTTCTGCCTCCAATAAAACATGTCAGAGTCGATTAAGGACATTCTTCAATGAGGTATAATTCACAGATTTTAGTAGCGAATCCAGGAGCACTGAAGTATTAAAGAGGCTGTGAATACTTAATTACGGATATGTTGCCATCCTACCTTTTACTGAATTCCCTTAACACTTTGGTGCTCTGTATCTGAAAATGCTCTTTTCCTCTGATGGTGAAGTAAAAGGAAAAGCCAGGTACAATGGCAGAGCATATGTCACATTGTATCTAGTGACAGTGCAGTGAAAGATACTGCTGTTCTAGTACATTCAGCTGTGCTTATCTGGTACATGAGTGCACATTACTTTCCATGGGCTTGGATCACTTTGGACAGTATCATTAAATGCCACGTCATTACCTGTTATGGAGTAGTGCTTTTGCTTGAAGTGCCTCCTGGGATACATGCAACAGTAGGAAGAATGATGGGTAAAGATGGAAGCAGCATTAAATTTTCAATGGAAACACTATTGACTTTGACTTTTCAGAAGCCTTATCTGTTAGATGGTGTTTGTCACAGAACCAGTAAAGCTGTGGATGTTCGTCAGTTGAAAGTTGCAGGCAGTTGAACGATATGGACAGGTGAAGGCTCCAGAGGGATCAGCTGGGCTAGCATCGAGCTGGAGGGGGTAAATTGAAGGTTTATTTATCCAATTCACTGTCAAGGTCAGCTTGCTGGAGAGCTGTCCTATGTGTGCTTACAAAATGCCAAAATCCTGGCAAATTGTCTGAAAAAGCCTCCAAATCACTGACCTTTGTACGGCTCACATCAACATGCCAATGTCTTTTAACAGTATCCATAGGGTGCATTAAATAGTTTGTAAAATCATGCTTTTAATATCAGCAGAAGTAACTTTTTATTTTCGGCAATAACGAAAAAATAAAAGATACCTGATGATGTTAGAAAGAAACATATGAAATAAAGAAGCTGTTTCTTCTGAAATAAGACTTTTAGCACCTACTGTTTTTTCAGAGCATACTTCAGTGCATGTTTGAGAGAGGCTGTTGTTTCTCTTTCTGTCTAGATAAAACATCTAAAACCTTTATTTTTTTTCTCCATTAAATACATAGCATTTATGTATTTCTTTCGTAAAACCCAGGTTTTCAGTGTCTCATTTTTAGTTTGCCTTTAGCCTTCTTTTACTCTCTCAGGTGATTTACTCAGATTTTAAGCTACTTAGAGCTTAATTTATTCTTTTCATTAGTTATGAGAGAGTTTTTAAATGTCTAGTTTCATGGGTTTCTACTGTAGCTGTGTTGTTAGATATCTAGTGGAAACAGGTCAAGGTTTTTTTACCTATAGGTAGGTACACCTATAAAAGGGTTATATGTGTCACTTTGGTAACTATGTAGTCTTTTAAAAGTGATTTTTTATATATAGGAATCCTTTTATGTATAAGGACTATTATTCTTTGTGTAATACCTGCCCCTAGAATTTATATCAGGCAAAAAGTGAGATATACCTTTCTTAGTTTAACGTGAAGAATGTGTCCTCCTGTTCCAAAGCTATTTACATTGCCTACGTTTAACTAAAGTAGGATGAAAATAAAACCACAGTGGGATTAATCATAATTGGCTTAGTCTTATAAAGGGATAATGGTACATTTGACTATTTTAGTGAATATGATTTTTCACTTCTTTGTGGTAGGTCTTGCTTCCATTTAAATATGCACGACTTGTTACTGTAGCTGAATGAAAGTCTGATATTTGTTGAGCTTTTGGTTTACGTTTTGGTATTTTGCAGTGTGCTTTTTTTTTCTTTTTTTCCTTTCCTCCCCCCCGCCCCCCCCCCCCGTTTGTTAATGTGATACTCAAACAGGTGTTCTGTATTTATCTCTGTGATTTTATTTTTTCTTCCCCTTATCTTCTGTTACTTCTCTGTGCAAGTCCAATTTTCCAAGTAAGTCAGCTCAACTTGCATTTTCCCCAGAAATGAACATTAATGCCAATGCACTGTATGGCTCTCATGGCAAGGGTGAAAATGGTGAAATTATTGGCTAGGAATGGATGAAATGGAAAATCAGTTCTAGCCCTGTTTTTAGAACCTTCATCTAAAACTCTCTTGCGGTTTTAAACTAATTGCTAATTATACCTGTCTGTTAAAGCAACGTGTATTTTCCAATTTTATCAAAATCTGTTTCGATGTTTTGATAACACTCGGTTGCTTAGTATAGAGGTTGCTTGTTTTATTTAGTATATATAGGTATCTTGGAACAACTTTAGAGTTTGGTATGGAAGTTATTGAAAGAACAAAGAAAAACAATGGGCCCTTGAAGTCTCTTAACTGTAGCACAAGTGTAAATTTTGGTGTATGTACTAATTTTGAATACATGTAATTCCTATTAATTTTATGACTTTTGTGTAAATCATTGTTTAAGTACTTTTTAGACCATAGAGATTTTATATCATGGCTGACAAGGGGTGCCTTTGAGCCGTAATATACGATCACGTGAATCTGTTGTAGTTCACAGATTGCTGACTTGACAGAACTTTATTATTATTTAATATTTATGTTACAATATTGCCCAGAGTCCCCAGACTTAGACAATGCCCTGCTACAGTGGGTATTGTACAAACATGGATGTAGACATGATCAATGTCTCAAGGAGCTCGGAGCTGCTGTAGTTATAAGGACTAGAGGTCACTCTGAAATAAAGTTAAAATCTGATAAAAGTTTTGCCATATGCCAACTTTGACGTAGAAAAGAGAGAGAGCAGAGATGAGGATTCCTTCTGTATAACAAAGTAGAGCCTGCCTTTATTGTTGGTAAGTACACGTTTAGACAGAACGAAAGCAAGACTGAATTATGATACCGTGCCTCAAGGCACACATTGTATTTCAAATTCAGACATTAGCCTAAGTTTTATATGCTTTATATTCTCCTTTAATTGAAATTGCTGCGTTTTCAGATGAAGATTTAGCAGCTAAAAGAAGGAAAGGATATTGCCCCCAAAATACGTCTGAATTGCGTAACTGCTTCTATGCAATTCTAGGAGTCGTAGTTTGCAGTATAAGGGTTAACATGTGTGATTTACATTGTGTTTTGCAAAATGAGAAAGATTATATTTTGAATCTTTGAATCTTTGTGTTTTGGTGGAAATGTTGATCATTAAAATTGAAATGTTATTGAACAGAATTTGGGTCTGAAGAGACAGACTATATTTTCTGTTTAAGCTAAGCCTTTTCAGATGGCATTAATTAGTAGAAAACAAATGCAAAGTGAGTAGAGATACAGAACTGCCATTTTCTCTACCCTTCAAATTTCTTCTTAGTGCTTTCCTCTTGGACTGGTCTTTAAATGCTGAGCAGAGAGGATTCCTTTTGTATTTATTTTGTTGAAACTAGCAGGAATTAGTAAAAAATCCTTGATGTCCTAATATTCCTGTAGCAGAGTGGGAAAGTTCCCTTTTCAGGGAGAGACATACTGCCTCTCACTAAGATGTTAAATGCTTATGATGAAATAGAGAGGGTTTCTTCTATTGTTCAGAAATATTTTGTTTACTATTTGTTTTGATTTATACTAAGCTATAAGTAATTACTGTTAAGACTCCACGTTCCTTTGGCACTAATTTAAAATGTACAATTTTTTGCAGCAACTCTTACTATGTAATATTTTAGTGGCAACAAAATATGTTTAAGGAATCTTGAACTAGCAATAATATTATCTTTCAGGGGAGTCTTGGTTAAACAGAGAGAGGAAATTGTCTTGTTAGGGTATACTCTGAATGTTGGACGTGAATTATAGGAGCCTTGAGGCTTCTTTCTCTTTTAGCTAACCAACCCATTGACTTCTACACATAAAAAGTTCATGTGTTTTTCAGCTCTTCCTCTTATTCTTGCAGACTATCCAGATCATTAAGAGTTTGGTTTGGACTTCAGACACAAACCTGGTTTCCAAAGTCACTATTTTGCATCAGGCAATCTGATTGCTTTTATTTGCTGGTGCTGAGTGTGAGATATGGGATTTGTAGGAAGCGCAAGAGGTCAAAGGATGCTGACAGAATACCTAGTCCTACTCAACTTGTTTGTGGCTGTCCGTAGCTCTAAAAGACTCGTTCAACAGCCTCTGTTATTGGAAAACATCAGCCAAGTCTCCCTTTTACATGCATGACCCATGTGCTGGTCTGTGGAAGTGTACTGAAACTGCTGTGCCTGCCTGAAGACTACTAGGGATTCTGCATCACAAGGATCTCATAATAACTCAAAACATCTGAGCCATAAGAGAAATATCCCTGTAATATTTTTTTTTTTTTTCCTTTCCTCTATCAAATCTTAGGATACTTAGACTGTTTTCCCCTTATGTTTGGGTGGAACGAGTTCCTTTGACATAGCACATTTCTTCCCCTTGTGCTTGCTTCTTGTGACTTTCTCCAAGTGCAATTCTGCCCTCACTGAGCTTAGAGCTCTCTTTAACCAATAGCGTTTAAAATAGAGATGCGCTGTTTGTCATTAAGAACATTTTCCTTTTGCAATGGCAGCTTTTTGGACTACTGATTGTAGAGGAAGAAATCAGTGTGCAATACTTAAGAAATTCTGTTTAGTCTGCAGCAACCAGTAGTGTTTTGTGACCTATTGCATCGGTTATTTCATCTTTGAATGCTGACCATGGTTTTGAGTGCATTGGTGTACAATGATGATTGAGAGTATTCCTTGCTCCTTTTGCTTGAAAGTCTGCAGAGGTTTCAATAACATATGGTATAAGCACAATAACTTTTAGAACATACGAGGCCGCAGTAATAGGGGCCATCATGAACATGCTGAGGTATCTGTCCTAATAATGCACTATAAAATTAATCTGTACTTGTGCAGTAGTTGCCGAGGGTGACTGCTTCTTTGCAGATCAATTCGATACAGTGTTCTATCTGTATGGGAACTTGTGTGGATCATTTTCTGCGGTTAAAAAAGCAGACATTCTGGATTGTATGATGGAATTTTGATAATCCATTAACAATAAAAATGAGAGAACTACCCAGCTAAAAAGAGACCCTAGTATGAATCATGAGAGTATTTGATGAAAGGTCTAAATGTAACATTACATCTTATTATTTGCTAAACCAGCTGGGGTTTTCTTTGTGGCTTCCACATCACCGAATGTATTCTCATCATACAAGTTCTTTGTTTAATACGCAATTTTATTTCAAGACAAATCTGCCAAATGTAGTTATATTAGACAATTAGTGTTCAAGAATGTAGGAAATGGGAGAGATTAACTGCATTGATTATGGAATGTGAAGGTTTTAATCTCTTGGGCTAAACAGGGAACAATGGATACTTTGCCTCTTCTATGCACAAAATAAATAGATGTGTATGCATATGAGGTTTTGGAACTGAGCTTGATTTACTCCATGTACATGAAGTGTAATGGAAGCATCTGTTTTTTCATTACTGGAGAAATAACTCCTAGATCACTAGTTAAAATATCATCAGTGTTAGAAAGACCAAAAGAAGTAATTACACTATGAACAGTGAATTCAGATTTCTTGAAACCATTTCACTGGACTGATGCTTTTATTTAAAAAAACAACAACCAACCAAACAAAAAACCAACAAGAAACAAACTTCTGTGGTTAGCACGAGTTTTCACCTAGGCTGGAGTAATAACTTTCTATTTCATCAGGTAGACCTGTATCTACTTATAGTGTGGAGAGGGGGACTGAGGGGAGAGAGAAAGATGAAGAATCAGTATATGCATCCTTCTGTTCCTGATGTCAGGAAAAATCAAATGACAGATCTGTATATGCTTTGAAAGACTACATATTTTATGACACAGAGAGTCTCAGAAGAGATTATTTGAACATTATAACTTTATGCCTAACTGTGGTGCTGTCAAGACAAAGCATAATGTTTTCCTATCTAAAATTTAACTACGCTGTATTTATTGTTTTGCACAAGAACATTAAAGGAATCTTATCTGTCAACATACAAGAGCAATGAATGAACAACTTAAATTTACAGGAGTAAATTAAATGTCAACTTTATTTCACCAAAACAGGCTGTTCTTTTCTGTTAGCAGAGGTTATAACCACTGTTTTGAAATACTTGCTGTTGAAAAACGATTGACAAGTGTGGACAGAAACATGTAAATCCAACAGGTTTTTCATTTACTTGATTTTCATATTTATTGCAAGCATACGGGTAAGTTTGAAAGTGCTTCCTTATAAATAAGTTCATTGTTGTTGTACTGTGTTAACTCAAATCTTTTCTCCTGCACTCACTATAGTTTCAAACTTTACTGCTCCCTCTATTCTCATATTGGGTATGTTGTTGTAGCTGGAGTAGAGCTGTGTGTGTTATTCTATACTAGTAAATCACTCAGACCCAGTAAAAATGTAAAAAACCCTAATAGCTAAAGATGATGTATATTTTTGGCTTAGACTATGTGATCTATTTCTCCGAAGTATTTTGAAGACCTCTTCAAATTCTGTGTATGCTTGTAAATTGCCTGTTATTAAAGTAATTCCTTTAAGTATAACAAAAAAGAAAGCAAAAGAAGTAAAAAAAGTGTACATGATACTGTTGAGACCTTCCTCACCTGTATGTTTATATTTGTTTGCTGGTCTTTGAGAACAAAAATTTCTTGGAGCAAGACTATATGCAGCTGTATGCTGGGATTAGAGACTTATAGTTCTTAGGAAAGGTTCAGAAAGACATAACAGATAAGTGAAATGTTATTTCACAAGGTCTGCTTCGTTGTGTGGGATATTTCTCCTTGACGGGTACATATAAAAGTGTTTATCTAATGTATCCACACTGTGTATAGTGAAAGAAAAGGGAGTAACAGGTCTTTATCAAAACTATTCAAATGGAAGGGCATGATGTAGCGTAAACCAAAGGAAAAGTTTATTTGTGGCAAAATTATGGGCAACTCTCATGCCTTTCATCTCCAACAAATGCACGTTCGCCTGCGTTGTGCTCATAAATGAGTGCTCTGACTGCTTGGAATATGGACTCTTAGAATCAAACAAGTTGAACTGGATGAAAAATGAGAGGGCTAAAAATTATGCTACTAAAGCAAGGCAGTATTTATCCTTGTGGTCAGAGCTATGAGAAAAGCCCTCAATCTGCAATTTTCAATATATCTGTTTTGGGTGAAGATAAAAGAATTGCTAATTGAGTTTACACTATGTAAGACTCTGGGATATATAAGGATAGGTTATCATTACCTCTGTGTTGTCAGTAGTAAATCTAACTGCTTCTGTGGTCTAGAAAGTCTCTTCTCGTAAAATGATGGTCCAGTATTTTTTGAGCCAAGACGTTCTATCTCCAGCATATGTCAGAAATAGTGACATAAGACAGAAACTCTTATAATACTAGCCATGAACCAAAAGGAATGTATCTTGTTAACAACTTTGGAAAGATCCAGTTCTCAGTGTAACTGCCTTCTAGCAGCTACATGGAAGAGAGGATAAAAATTATAAAATATAACCATGATATATTTTCCTGATGAAGCAATAGTTTATAATGATAGTCTCTATAAAGTTAATTTTTACTTGAACAGAGCTGAGCTTAATGGTTTTCAATTATACTAATTTGAGCCATGGGTTTAGTTCATGTGGATTTTGCAACCCCTGGGTTTTGCTTTTATGTCTTCTCCCTAAAATGCTTGGCCTCTTTTTTGCATTATGCCTCTTAGCAGGGAACATCAGGCAGTGATGGGATGGCCTGATCCTCTTCCATTTGCATCAGAATTTAATCTGTGAGAAACTAATTCTTATCTCATGCGTAATTTGAAAATAGGGTCTCATGCCATAGAGCGTATGCTCAAGCAAGAATGTCCAAAAGTATGTCACCTTTCTCTGACAGAGGTTGAAAACTCCATTTCACCTAAATTTTTCTAAGGCACTCTAAATTGGCAAGGAATTAAGCACCTTAAAGATGGATCAGTTGATCAAACTGATTTGTGTTAAGGCCTCACCTACAGTAAGTAAATTTAGTATTATATAATAACATGGTCATTGGAATGACTGGAACCAAATGGCCCCACTGTGCATGTATTTGGAGATGACTGAAAAAACAATCATTGGTCTGCATCTTTTATTTCCATTGAAAGATGGAGCACATCTGGTACACATCTGCGGCAGAGCTTCTGGTATTTTTTTGTTTTTGGTTTTTTCTCTCCAAAAGGAATCTGGAATCAGGTCATCAAAAATGTTTTATGTACCAAGTACAATAAGATGGGATAAATAGGGGAGACTATTCAAAGCTGTACCACTGTTCTGGACTGAAATGTTAGTGCAGAACCTGTGACTACTGCAAAGATGTGTCTGAACAGAGGTTGAGCAATTAGTTATTACATCTTTTGTCCATTATGCTTCTGTGATAGTACTGGCAAATATTAATGTATGTGATTTCTTTCTGATTTTTCATTTGTTTTTATTTTAAATCCCATGTCCTTTCTCCACTGTCTTGCTTCTTTTTATCTCTCTTCTTTCTAACATCACCCCTGACCTCCCCTAGTGAAGAGGTGGCTACTTCAGGCTGTGGCTATACTATCTTAATTTAAGTGTGGAGTTGGCCAGAGGTAGGCCAACACCCAATTGGACACTTGTTTTCAGGGTGTGCATTGCATTAAAAATGACTGAGTATCTTTGGAGCTCCACCTGTCAAGCAGTTTGGGTACTTGATGGTTGGAATATCATTGACTCCGCCACAGAAATGTTGATTTGCATCAGTGTATTGTGGTATTTGCCTTATGGATTTGGATGATCTCAGTCTCAGGTTTCCCTTTTACAAAGGCTGTGTTAAGAGGTATGAAAGTAAAAGAAAACAAAGAAGGAAAGTCAGTCCTCATATATATGTGAATGCAGAGGCATGCTCGCTCACTTTCTCTGTGTGAGGAGGCTGTCAATTTGTGAAAAAAGGAGATCTGGTTAAGATCTCTAGTTGGGGGTGTCTGCAAGTCTTAAGTTCAGTTTTTGTCTTTGTGCGTAACAAAAGCTTTCTGATAGCATAAACAACATTTACTATGTAATTTCAGAAATTCATTCGCTATTTAATCCCATTTTTATTTCACATTTCCCTAGAAGTATGATTTTTGCCTCATAAAAAATGTTAATAAATTTTATCATTATAATTCACTTTGATGGCACATTTAAGGGTATGTCCTCATGGAATGTCTCTTGGAGAGATGATACCCTAAAAAGAATATGTCTAGAATGGACAGTACTGTCTGACCTCATTAGCCAGGAGACCAGGGAGCAATTGCAAAAGACCTAGATTGCAGAAAACCTTGTTTCTTTCCAAGACAGGCAGTAGATTGTATGACTGTGGTGTCACCTTGGTTGTGTCCTGGAGCTTTCAATCTGCAACACATGGACAAGCCTTGAACAGGCATTGTGTCAAGCAAATAGCATCAAAGTTTGTCATGGGTGCCATGGCTGATTACTTTCTTGATGAAATGGTCATTTGTCCAGTAAGAACTTGAGTTGTACCTCTGATTTATTTTGCCTAAACTATTTAAGATATACCCTACCTGGTGCAAATTTGGGTTGGATTTGCGCTACAGGAGAAAGGCTCCGTATCTACTTTCTAAGTAACTGTAATCTTCAATCCATGGTTGGCTAAAACACTAAATGTGTTCACTGACCTCTTTGACATCAATAAGAATATAGTATCTAAATCAGTTAAGATTCCATTTATTCATATACATTACATACATTTTAATATAGACAAGAGAAGACAGGCCTTATCATTAAAATGATCTCGGATGTAATGTTTTCAAATTGTTACCATAATAGTTCATTGCATGCTGGAACTGTTTTGTGTGCCATAAATCTTAGCAACTGATGGAAAAAGAAAGAGCAGCAGTAAGAGAACTATGAAAGAAAGAAATAATTAAAAAATAGGTTAAATATTGTTTACTGTCAAAAAGAGGACAGGAATATGATGCTTTTCAATTACTTTTTACTCATTCCTTCAGTTGAGGTAATCTCCGTATTGATTAAATGGGGTGGAGGGTTGGGTATTTTTTTGGGCTGCAGATTCATCTATTGTTGATAAAGCATGGTAACTGTCGCTTTTATTTTGCGGAAAGATCTTTTTATCATAATCCAGCTTGTACTGTGTTTCCTGAAAATATTTAGACTTGCTCTGTTTAAAATGTATAACTGATCATCTTCCTGATAAGTGACATCTTTCAAATGGACGCGTTTACTTTCTGCTTGTATCTTTTATCAGAATGATGTGGGTATTACAATCCAAAGCCAGTGCTATTTTCTTATATATGATCTAACTTGTAATGCAGATCAATATGTATCGATATAACCTTTAAGATAAGCTCTATATATTTGGCTTTGAACTTTAAGGTATCTTTTTTACTGGGTGAAAGCATGAGTGAAGCAACTTAAATGTTATTAATACATTTTTTCAGTATTTTTTGGCTAAAACTTAACACAAACTACAAAGATGAAATGCTCTGATCATTTTAAATATTTATTTTGGGCTTTGAAGAAACAAAAGTTAGAAAAGAGATTTGGTTTTTTGGTTGGGGCTTTTTTGATGTTGGGTTTGGTTTTTTTTTTTCTTTTTTTTTTTTTTTTTCTTTAGTAGCTGAAGGCAATTATATCTTTATTGACCCTCTGTGTTCACCCCCTCCTTCAATGTCAGGTACTTGCTTATTATTATCAACATGACATCTCCTTTCTTTGAAAGGTTGTCCGTCACACTTTGAATCACCTCTCTCCATGGTTACATTTTCTAATCAGTTCACATGATTGAGCCTACATCAAGTGATGCTTTACTTAATTCCTTTCCGTTTGTATGGTGTGATTCTTGGAGGGACTCTCGTCAAAATTTTGGAGGGCCCTGTCAGTTTGAAAAGAACATGACCTTTAAATTGTATCAGTATGTTTGCTGGTGCATAAGGGAAAGGAAAAGGTTCATAGTGATGGAAAACCACTCTAAAAATGAAAAGTAATTCACTCAAGCAACATGCATAGGAAGTTAATTTGTTTATATTTAACTGATCTAAAAAAAGACAGAATGAGGAGATTGTCCTTTCAGCAATGATGGGTCCAAACAGTGTGTCCTTAAATTTGGCTTAGAAAACGTTATCTATTGATCTTGATTTTCCCTATTTATAGGGATATAGATAAAAGTAAAACCACTCAAACATGCTACAATAGATAAAAGGTGTAATTCTTTGAAATTATCAAGCCTATTACTTTGTTTCACTTTCATAACTGCAGACGTGGGCATGCTATTATTAGTAATTGACAATGTTAATTTTTGTAGAGTCTGTCACTGACTACAGCAGCAGAGTTAGATTTTATGTGGGTACGAATATGCATATGTTTATGTGTGTGTGAGAAGGTAATTCAAGTTAACATAGAAGAAATGCTTTTGTATTGTAAATGCAGTCAATCTGAATACAAGGAAAATTCATCTGGAATGCCTAACGTGGATAGTTGAGGCAATATAATATAGATGCCTGCTGGTGTGGAGCTGAGTAGCCCTGGGAACTTTATTAAGTTTCACAGCCTTTATTACGCATACAAACTGTGGATGGTCAAATACCCTGCAGTAACTCAATCAGGAATATTGACTGTTCTCACCTCCTTTCCGCTATGCTTTGAGGTATGTTACTTTTAAGTAGCTTTTACGCATGTTGAAATACATAGTTCCACTGAAACTGTTGGTGTCCGGTTTGCCATGGATTTATATCTTATGTTTATGGATTTATATCTTATGATCTTATGTTGATGTCCAGAAGGTGGATGTCATCTAGCTTTTTCCATTTTTGGAGTATTGTTATTCACTCACCACTACAGATTCTTTGATATCTGATAAGGTATGATGTCATTCTGAAGGTGTTCCCAAGGTCAGTAAAAGGATTTATCTTCTCTCTGTGGATATGCCATGCTCAAAAAAAATGTTTAAGAACTTGATTATCCTTTGAACTTTTCACCCTTCCGTCAACTTTGTTAAAATGGGACAGTAGATCCAAAGTTACTGGGTGGAGAGGCACGCACAGGGTGTGATCACATGAAATTGCTGTAGTGAAAGTGTTCGGGATGCTTCCTTGTAATCCTAAATCACCTGTCACTCTCCTCAAATTTAGCAGTATTCTCACTGAATCATAAGTATCTAGGCTCACCTGCC
This sequence comes from Rissa tridactyla, assembly GCF_028500815.1. Taxonomy (NCBI): domain Eukaryota; kingdom Metazoa; phylum Chordata; class Aves; order Charadriiformes; family Laridae; genus Rissa; species Rissa tridactyla. The sequence goes on along the minus strand of NC_071469.1, from coordinate 82,404,043 downwards.
AAAGACCTTGTCTTCTGATACTGGATCTTAGTCTTGCTGCTGGAAATCAACCTACTCCAGGCAATCTACCAAAATCCCAGTTGACAGGGGCCTTGTTTTGGGTGTGGCTAAGAGAGATAAACAGGTTAATCCATAGTCTGAATTTGTGTTTAGGCAGCACTGTGCAAAAGTCAAGTTCTAGTTTTCCTTTGTTCCCTGATTTTCGGCTTAGTGAGTAGAAAAATGGACCCCAAAAGTTAAACAATTCCTGCTTTACCACTTTTAGCAAAAAAACTCCCCTGGTGTCAGCTCCAGGCTCAAATGCATGCAGATGCTGCCTCTTTAGCACAGCAGCTGTTGTCTTGTTCTGGGCCTCTATAGCAGAGACCTCATATCTGAAATTTGCCCTTTCTGAGTGTAATTATGTGGTATGTTTCATTTTCCTAAGGAAAGTGGCAAAACTGTGTTTGTTAGCATCTAAAACAAACACTATTCACAGAGTTCAGGTATTTAGGTTCTCCAATATTAAGTAGTGCCAACTTTTATGCTTGAGTTACACAGTTCATGATATGCAAACTGCAGACGTGTGTGACAGTAGGCAATTGTACACGCTTTATTCAGCACTAGATTTCCCCGTGTAAAATTTGGAATCATAGTATGTGGATTTGAGACACTGAGGAGATGAAGACAATTGTACCTGGTGTATAGGCGTGCACATTATATGCATTTCATACCAAGAATTTTGTGTAGAACTTTAATTTAGGCTTTTGTGCTAATTCATATTTCATGATCCATTCGTATATTTAACCCATTAATGCAATTCTAACGTTCCACTGATTGCTCAGATAAAAGCGTTTTCTCTGTGTTTCAGAGAGTATGAAATAACGTGGCAGAATGATAAATACCAAAAGCGAATTTCTAGGATGGTAGCAATATTCAGTAGCGTATAACATGGCTTTCACTTATACAAAAGAAAGGTCATACATTTTCATCTGTGATGTATCATTGTTGGCTGAGACATGAACTTCACAAATATGTGAAGCCACTATATTCTACAGTTGCTTTCTTCTGGGCCGTAACCTCTAGGTTTTAGTAACTGTAACTTGATGGAGCTCCAGTCTCATGATATCTGGGGTATATGATATTTTGCATCCTACTGGAAATCCCCATTTTGCTTTTTTTAGGACATGTAAAACCTCAGAAACCCTGGAAATTATATTCTTAGTTTGAGGTCCCAACAAATTAAATATTAGAAATGAGGCCTCGACTGAAACAATGGACTTTGTTTTGAGATGACAGTTCCTGTTATTCTGACCTACCATAGGTGTACTAGAAATGCCTACATGGCATCCCTCAATGGTTCTATCTTTTTAAAGAGCAAATATAACACAAATTCTCCTCAGCCTTAAAATACTAATACACAGTTTTTCTTTATGCTCCCTTTTTTCCTCAAAAAGTTGAAATCAGAAACTGTGCATCACTTCAGGTTCTTGTGGGACGGCCTCAACACATCGTTCCCCCCCCTTTTCATTTTTTGACTCCTGCTCTGGCTAGTTTCCTCACCTCTGTGCCTTAAAAGCCTGAAATTGCACGTTTCAACATATGCAATTTCATAGATGCTAAGGGGCTCACATTGTAATATTTTTATCACTTTCCCTCTTCCTGGTGACATATATGGATATGAAAAATATAATTTCATATCTTGAATAGTCTCACATGCAGACTAATGGCCTATGTTCTGTGGCCTTATCAACTTGATCAGAATTTTCCACGTGGAGCAAACGCAGTGCTGAACCCATAAGGCGCATCGTGGGGACCAGATACCAGAGTTCCGACTTGCCGCCGCCTTATTCAGAGGCAGTATTCATTCAAAAGTCTCTCTTAAATTAATGGAGAGCATTGCCTGAGAGAGGTTGAAAGATTGGGATCATTCTGAACAGCACTGTAGTTGTACTGTATGGTTAAAGGATGCCATGTCTTAAATATACTGGAAGTCATAAACACTGCATTATAATAAATTACAAAGCAGACTTTTGGAAGATTTGTTCTACCTTTCACAAAATGCTAATGTTTATTTTGTTTTCATTTCATCGTATTGTCTTTCATTTAAAAATTACAGCTTTACTACAGTGAGCTAATTTTGTAATACTGTATTAACTTAATATTACATAAATTACATTTGTCAGATTTGGGCATTGTAGTAGATGTACAAAGCCCAAATTTACTACCAAAGCTCTCCAAACACATGTATTCATAATTTGCTACAATGAACCATATGCCACAATATAGTATTAAGGAATTACACATTCTAATGCCAGGCACAAATCCTGCTGCTCTTTCTGCAACTGTTCTAGGTACAAATAGAAACAATATATTTCTAGCCATTTTTTCCCCAGTTGCAATTATGAGCAAAAAATGTTACAGTGTGGGAATATTTTAGCCACCACCTGCACTTTTTTGTCTGACTAATTTTTAGCTGCATGTTGCCTTTGAACATTATTGAAAATATGCGGAGATTGCAGCAGTTCCTAGGTGTATTTTCTCTGCAGACTATTATAACTTTAGGCCTGGAAGGAAAAGGTAATAGAAATTGGCATAACGAATATTACAGAGTCCGGAGAGCTATAGCTTTCTTTTAGTAGAGAATCAGAACGCTGCTTCCTAAAAGATTTAATTGCAGCTGCCTGCGGTTTTGCATGTGGTGTTTTCCACTTGCAAGGTGTAAGGTTCTGCGATGTAACCTGGCTTATTCTCTCCATTCAAACAAAGAGCAGAAACGCTCTCTGTGAAGGGAAGGGGAGAGCTTGTGCAATTGTGGAACATCTATAGGTTTTTAAACACACACTGTCTAATCAGCCTCTGACAGATCCATTGTAAATCAAAGGTCTGGTAAGTGGGGATGCCAGAAATGTTTGATCTCATTCCAAGCCTTGAAACAACTTGCTTATTTTTTCTGCAGTTTGGCTCCTCACTAAAATAAAACATTGAGAGATGAATGTTCTGACAGGTCATTGTGTGTCAAACTGTCACTCTGTAATGGTTACATATTTCAGCTGGATTGAGGTGGTGGTGGTTGGGGGAGGTCTGAGGGAAAGAGAGAAAGAGAAAAAGAGAGAGAGAAAGAGACAAAGAATAACAAGATTTCTGCTCCTTCTTATGGCTGATCTTCATTTAAACCAAACACTTGTCATGTTCAGGGGAAGTTTTATAAATTTTTAATGATATTGGGTACAACTGGTGCTTTGAAATTTGCTGTACTTTAATTTTTTCTTCGTTAGCAAAGGTTCGCTAATGCATTGAAGTGCTAAGAGCGTGTCCTAGGGATGCCATGATAATTGTGTTGTTAATAATATTGTGGCACTAGTAATGTTCTCCTGGTAATCAAGCCATGAGATTTTTTTTTAATATATTCAGTTATTACACTGCATCTCGTACAAATCATGTCAATTACAATTGCCAGTCTATGACAGTTAAAATAATTGTATACGTTTTCTAGAATTTTCCATTGGCTTGGCTAATCAAGCTAAAAAAAAAAATCAACACATTATTTGCATTAATTTTGTTTCTAGTCTATTTCTACTCCTAAATCATTTGTCCATCTACTTCAAAAGGCGGAACAGTAAGTATTTTAATAATAAATATACAAACATATTCATACTGTAACATAATATAAGCATACTTTGCAATAGCAACACAGGAGATTGTCTAGGATTAATCTGTGTATGTGTGTATAGATAGACATATATTTGTTAAAATTATCATGTTCATGTAGAGAGCATGTACTCTATCAGAGATTTATAAAGACAGATATTAGAGGTGCTCATTTTGATGTTTTTGGGGTGTATGTGTGTACATGTACACCTACGTAAAGGCACCAGCCTGTCTGTAGGCATTGTTATTTTATGCCTCCCTTAGAGATGATTGTGTGTTATTGCATTTGAATATTTATTTACATTAAAAAGAATCAATTAAATAGTTGCCAGCTGAAAGGGAGAGCAAGTTCAGTGTCCAAACGTTAGCCTTCTGTAACACTGGCATCTCCTGTCTAACACTGTCGCTTTGTTTCTTTGAAAACAAGAGACAAACAGCAAAAACTGGCTCAGCATTCTGTCACCAGAGCAGGAAACATCCCATTGTGTTGTTGCTTACCGCGTCCTGGTGGGGAGGGGGAAAGTTGTGATTATTTTCTTTACGGCGCTTTATTTTTCTTTTTTTCTTTTTTTTTTTTTTTTTTTTTTTTTTAAGTCAATGGAACATATTGCTTTCACTCCAAACTGTGGGACTGTTGTTTCTTCCACAAGAGCGTTTGGTGTTTTTCAGTGTGTATTTACAACAGCTACTAAATGAACACAACAGGGGTGCAGAGGAAACAGGGAGTCAGTGTATGGGTTGCAAAAATATACAGAATGATAATATTATTTCCTTTCTCAAAGAGGTACAACATGTTGAAGAAGCAGTAAAAAAGAAATAGCAAAGAGGCATATCAGTTGTACATGAGCAATAACCAAGTACAGCCCAGCGGTAGTATATGAGAAGGAATAACAAGTAAGGGATGTAGTAATTACACGAGGCGGAATAACGAGTAGGCATGGAAGCATTTGAGAAATAACAAGTCAGCTGGCAGTGGTATTTGA
>NC_071469.1:82289430-82396930 GCF_028500815.1 Rissa tridactyla | reverse complement strand
TGATTCCCTTTTAAGCTGAGATAATATTTCAGATTTTCTTTGCCAGATTCTACCCTTTCTTTTTTTGCTGATAGTTACCCAAACTCTGCTGACAGACTGTGCGCTACAGGGGTGGCCCAGAATCATCCTTTGTTATTCTTACAAGCGATTTATCATATTTATTAAATCACATAGATTTCTACCATAAGTTGGAAAAACAGTATGTGCTTAATTTGGACCAATTAATTCCACAACAAATACACTCTCTCTTGGCCTCTCTTATAAACCAGAACATCAAACAGCTGTTCTCTCATCCCAGCAAAACTAGTCTGTAACTTTTTTAGTCTGCTTTTGCTAGTGACTATTGGATGAAACAAGATACCAGACACTTACAGAGATCTATTTCAGCCAATAAATCCTGTTAATTTATTAATGGCTCGAAGCTTATAAGAGAAACTTTATTTCATGAAGTTTTTATTTCTGCATTTTATAAATCTTTAGGCTTACAGTCAGTAATCTCCAGTTCCTTTCTATGTCTCAGTGTTTTGTTACAGAGCATAAAAATCCTTTCTAACACTGAAATAATACATACTTCTATTTGAAAAACGAAATATGCAATCCAGCATTGTTGTGTTTGGGAGGCAGTTTCAAACCTCTGTCATGGGTTGTAGAAACAAAAGCTGGGCTCGCACTTACTGCCATGTCTGTTCAGTCTGCAGAAACACGTATCATGAGTATCTGTTTCTCTGTTATTTACATTCTGGCTGGGTTTGTCAGATGCTAAGGAAGCTAGGTGACACTGAAGGTATACATATTATCTTAAACAAAAGACTAGAAGAAATGCACACATAGGCCTCAGAAGTATTTGGAAATGAGAAAAGGTTGGGATTAGCATCTAAATTGGACATCTTTGCGACGTGCCTGGTGATACGGGGGCTCCACTCCTTGGTCTACTACAGAAGGTTTGCGCTGAGCTCTCATAAAACTGGCAGATTCAGCCCCTAATCTGTTCTGTTCTATCACTCCGATTCTTGTCCCGTGGTTAGAGGAGATGATGCATGTCTGGGAGTGGCCTGCACCAACAGCATCTGGGAATTGTTGGCAACTGCTGTGATTTTGAAGTGATGTTACTTTACGTTGTACCTGGCCACAAACTAATGCAGATGTACTTCCAAAACACACGGGTGGAGTTGTGGCTGTGAATTTGCTATACTGATGTTTTATGTACTTTCTTGTAATTTTGAAAAGAATAAGAAATGTTGTGTAAAGTCTTTGCTTCTCTGAATTTATAGTAAAAGGTAAAGGTTTAGACATCCACTGCAGTTACCTGTAAGAACGAGCATGAGTAGCCTTCCCAATGTTTGCTCTGAATTGCTTTGGTTTTCGTCTTTGATTTTACAATCCCTCAGGGCAAAGGCGATTTGAAACCGGCGTTGGTGTTAGCATGGATGGTCTGCAAGAGGTGAGGGAAGCAGAAATAAGGCTCAAAATGTCTCTCTTTGCTCCATGTTGGCTGACAGAACTAGACCCGCAAAAGCGGTATTGCCCATCACATCCCTTTCAGGTGTGCACAAGGGCTGTTCGGGGCTGCTTCTCTCTGACGGTGCACCGACAAGGAGGCAGCACAGTAGGATGTGGCACTCGCACACCTCACCCGTTTCAGATCTGTGTCCTGACTGTCAGAATATGCCTTACATATAGATCATGGTGTAAAATACAGACGCTGTCTTTGTATTAGGGTTTGATAATAGTTTGGTGGTATGAAAATTTGCCAGTACAGTGCTGTAGCTTTTATTTTAAAGCAATTGAGGTATCTGAGCTGGTGCATAGCATGATGGCTTGGGAAGGGCAACAAGACCTTGTAGTTGGGGGTTACCTCCCTAGTGAGAAACAAGGAGGAACCTGGAATGGGTTTGACTCAACTCTATGATACCTTTGTACTCCTTATGCCTATTTCTGTCTGCTAAATCTTGCATGTAGATATGCTTATAGAGATCTTTGTAGTAATGAAGGCTTTGTCCGTGATAAAAATTTATGGTTTGCTCTGCTTTTGCTCTCCGAATCACTTGCTGCTACTGCTTTTCCCCTTTTCTTTTGGTGTCCTTCACCATCACGATTTCTTTAGCAAAAAACAAAGTACCTTGAGGCAAAGCTAACACACAGTAACTAAGGATCTTCACCTTGTCTTTTCTGCTTTCTGAAAAAGAAAATAATATAATATAGGAAAAGCATTCCCTCCCCACCAGTGTCATTCCTAATGACTTTTGCTATAAAATGGATCTTTCAGTAGTTACCTGGTTTCTGTGTAGGCACACAGTTTTGGAATCAAATCTGAATTTACAGAGAAATGTGCAGACCAAGTAAATGGCTTTGTATCTGGAATAAGACATGCAGTCGCTATCTGCTGAATAGTAATAAATTTGAGATTAATGCGAAGTGTTAATATTTTATATTGCTTACTTTTTTTGTCCTATTCTTTTTTTTCTCAAAAGATGTGTGAAAAAATGAAAGCTGCATATACACCATAAACTGCATTTCTTGACTTCTGAGACTGGCGTTGATTAACCTTAATACATTTCTATATTAATTTTTCTGGATGAATTTTTCCTGATTCTTTACAAGGAAATGAATAAATGGTGTTTGCCTAGCTAATCTTAGATCTGTTCTCTTCAACTTAGTGATGTGTTATTTTTCATGGAATCAAGATTGCATATGCAATTCTCTTGCCAATATAAAGGTATTTGAACTGTAGAAGTCTTGATAAATAAAATATTAAACAAAAATGTACATTTAACTGTAGGTAAACCGATCCATTAGTCAATAATAGTTTTGTGTGATATATCCAAATTTTGATTGTGTTATCTGACATGAATATGAGATCTTTAACTGAATGGATCTGTTCTGCTGCTGAAATATTTGCATTGTTGTTGAGATGCAGGGATGAACCCGGGTGTTCATGTGAACAGGTTAAAAAACCCATTACCTTTATATTAGCCAGGTTAGCAACTGCAGTTTGGAACTCAAACCTCTTGTGCTTTTGACAAGACCTGGTTTTTAAATTTATATAAGATTTCTTTCCCCCCGGAAAGCTATATAGATTATATAAACAAAGTATTATAATTATTTGCATGACTAGTTTGTTTTGAAATACCAGTTTTGTGAGTCTCAAACTAATGAACACTTACCATTTTAAACTGCTGTGTTTGTGCACAGAGTATACTTTCAGAATCAGCTTTGAGAATCTCTCTCATCTTTTGTGTACAAGGTTGACAAGATAATCAGTTGCAAGTGCTCTAAACTTTTTTTTTATTTCTCCATTTATTTTATCGGTTTTAATGTGATAAAATGTGTTACCTGACTTATGAAATTAATTTAAAATCATTAAATACTTAGTAACAATTTTTGAGGCAAAATTTTGCCTACAGTCAAAAATAGATGTGTCTGTATCAAATAGACACGTAGGTATTGATAGCCTGCAATTCATAGAGTTTCAGGCTTGAAGGCCTATTTTCCCTGTACACAGAAATTCTTCTTAAATTAGTGTTTTTAAAAGCTGGTCACAGGTGGGGAAAATATGATAGGGAGGGCATTGGCTTTCTCCCAAGTACTTTGTCTGAACATGAAAATCCAATATTTGATGTTTATTTCATTAAGGTAATCTGACTTGTTGTGTAAGAAATTCTACTTGGAAAAAAAGCATTCCTTTCAGCTTGTGGCTAATGATATGGAGCAACAGAACACCAGGCTAAAGGAACGGGAGATGATAGGGAATATAAGCATAGTGTGACGCTTTACTGGGACAGAATTAGCTTCTGAAATGTCACCTGTTCGTGATATATTTCCCACAATTTCTTGTCGTGAAAACTATGCTGTGAGAAAATAAAGGCATCATTCTTGCAGGGTTTGAACAGATTTTCCTCTTGTATGGTTAGGACAAGGCGTTTTTGGATGTCGCTCACTGGCAGACAGATTAAAAGTTTAAAATGAGGAGTTAACGGCCAAAGCAGCTGAGTGTTCCTCTTTTTCAATGAAACTTGTAAAAGAATGGGTGAAATTCAGGCAAAGATGCTGCATCAGCTAATAAGTAATACCATCCCTGATGGGTAATCAAACAGCTAGAAATGCCCACCATCAGAACAAACAAAGGATTTGGAAAGTCAACTAGGTATAGAAAAACGGAGTGTTTACCATTGTAGGATATACTTTCATAGTTACTTTTTATGCCCAAACATTACTCCTTGAGATTAATCATATTTTATGAAAACTTTTATTAACGTTTCCAAATGACCTTACCCCCATTGTGTTTTTATCAGTCCCGAGAGCCATAACCTGTTTAAAATATTTTTTTTATGTTTATAAACACAATAAAGTAAGCTGTCTTGCACATAGATTTGTAGATCTTATTAGAGATACTTTTTAAAAAGGTACTCCCTCTCTTGAGAAGATAATGACAAGTAGTAATCTTGGCATGCAAAGTTTTCAGACAGGAACAGTTGTTAAAATAGATTGTTTAATCTTTCCAGCATTGTTTTGGAGTGGATGAACTTTTTAATTGCACTTTTACACAGCATTACAACTTGAATGAGGGAAAGACAAGGGCAGCTGAAAACAAATGCGGTGGCAATATCAGTTAGATGATATTCCAGGTGAAAAAATAGCCAAAGTATTTGCTTAAGATTTAAGTGTTATCAAAATCATGCAAGAAAAATGGCAGTTTTTAAACTCATTAAAGTTAACATTTGTCTGTATTGTAAATGAGGTATATTCCCTAGGGTAGTTAACAGCTTTGGTGGCACAAGATGGGGGTAATTTTTCAGATGTACTGTTTCCAATGGGCCAGTGTCCTAAGGCTTTGCTTTAAATGGCCTTTTTATGCAGTAGGATAATGGGCAGTTTGTGCATTGCTAAATCAGCCCTATTTTGTTAGGAATGTTACAGTCAGGGCACTTACAATTTGTCAGAGGAAATGCAGAACATCTCTACAGGAGTCTGTTTAAGAGGACATCATTTCTCGATAAGCTCTTGCTTAGGTCAACATGCAGCACTGCTCTTACACTATTCCCCTGTTGCTTCTGCCACACGGGAATGCTCTGATTTATTAGGATTGCACAAGTCATGTCCTCCGCCTGACTGAATCCACAATGCGGAAATTTTCTCTTCCCTCCCCCTTTTCAAAACGAAATGTAGAAGGTTACGTTAAAGCCCTCTTAAAGTATTTCTAAGAGAACCGCTTCAATGAAAGGAAATACCTGTATGTTGTACAGTATCTTTATTGTATAGATGCATGTTATAAATACATCAGGACTGTTGTTAGTTTGGAAAGTGTGCTATTTTGGAGCATTGACTGTATCCATATTCTATTATCATACTACTGTAAAATGCCTGTGATGATGTGCAAAGGTAAAATAAGAAGATTGTGAACCTAGTGAATGTGCTACAAAATGTCCAGCAACTAATGACATTATAGTTTTTAACCAGAGCACGTGAAAACCAAACATCAGCAAAAAATACAGAAGTCTAAGTGAGTTGCTGTGATGGGTACTACAAATGTATGTCCTGTCAACTTTTTAATTACATTTCAAATTGTAGAGACATTTCTTCTATAAAACTAGCTTAATGAACGATGATTCTTTAGTCAAATCTGCTCTAAAAACTACGTGCAATTCAGTGTTGTGTTCATTTCCCGTTTGATAAAGGTGCTAATACTCTGTCATTCAGACTGCTATTACTAAGAAATTTTGGTTTGTTTCAGCATTGTGATATTTTAAACTCAATGCAGCCAAGGACATTTTTAATGAAAGGAAGAAAGTGATGAAAAGCCTCAATAATTTTGTGTTTGATGCCAATTGTAATATGAGAAGTGCAGAAAATATTTTGAAGGGGTCAAAGCTATTCCTCTTTTTTTTATTTTCTTTTTTTTTTCTTCTGTAACACTGAATTTAGCTGTCTGCAGGCATTTGAGCCTGGAATATATTCTGCTTTCTCTGCAAAGAAATATAACATTAGAGTTTCCCTAAAAAGGCATCTTGGGTGACTGTGAGTAACCTTGCCTGGAAATGAAGTAACTCCATTATTCCGATTCACGTGGACTCATTCCTTAACAGTTACTTTTCCCCTCTCTTTGAGCTGCTGTTTAGCACTCTTACTTCACCTCTGCCTTTCTCCCTGTACATCTTCCTGTGATGCTTAGGGGTAAGAAGGTTTATTTTTTTAAAAGGTATGAAATAGCAGCTTGTGCAGATTTCCCAGATTTGCATGAGCCATACAAAGATCTTTCCTTCTTTGCAACTCTTTATGGCCAGCCCTTCAAGGACTGGAATGATCAAATGAAGGAAGGGGAGATGGTTCTGGAGTTGGTAATGAGGCAAAATAAAGAAGACACGACGGAAATCTCTAAAAACAGGTGTGGTGTTCGCGTCACTTGTTTTCTCTATCTGTTGTCTACAAAGAAACATTTGTGCAAGTGATGCCATTGCTGAACCTCAAAATCATGGAGGACATTAGTCACCCACAACAGGACAGGCAATCTGTGAGCAATATGGCTGAGCAGATAGCAGGGGTGGGGAGGACAGGGCTGAGGAATGGAATGCTGCACCATGGGCAATGTACTGAGTGGGTATTTCAAACCAAGTACTGCGCTGTACAATGATTAACAGCAGAAGTACCTTCTGCTGGCACTGCGAAGTGGTGTGGCTGCACTTCAGTTTGATATATAGGTAGCTAAATCAGTATGATTAGACGGTGCAAATTAAATTGATGTAACATCATATAGGCATTGCCTGGAGAAGAAAGAATTTGATTTTCAGAAATGCTGGATACTTGCAAAGTTCAGCTGCCTAAGGACTGCTTTGAAAAAACTGAGTCTTTGGTATGGAGCCTTTGTTTAGCCAATGACAAAGATATAATTTTTAAGGTGAAGGACAAGGAAGAAAGGAAGAATTTAAAAGAGCTATGGGAAGTAAAGACAAAAAAAATCACAAAGTAATATTTAGACGCAGGAAAATTCTATGAAATGGAATAAAACCACATCATGGCAGCTAATAACCGGAGTAAAATTCACTGTAATACAGTTATTTTTAGTATTTTTATGAAAGTGTTAAATGAATATTTGGGAAATTGGTATTATCATAGCAAATTTGTCACTTTGCAGTCACTACTTGACATGCAGATATTTTCAGCTTAGTGTTAGGTAGAAAATTAATGGTGGCTATCAGAAAAATTTTGTAGAGTATTACAAAGAGCACTATTTGCAGTCCTTACTAAAGGCCTCACAGTAAAGAACAAGTACAAGTACTTTCTTTCCCCCAGAAGTCAGCTCTTAAGGCTGTGGTAAGGGAACTATCATTTTTATATACCATCAACTCCTGTAAAACCTTAGATTCCATTATAAGTATCTAGTGGTTTTCCCTGTACTTTTGGTATGGAAATGTTTCAAATTCAGATTACTGCTAGATCATCAAGTCAAAAGGGAAAGAGACTTACCTCATTTAAATTTAATTAATGAATTGTTAACTCTGAAACCTAATGATGACACTAAAGTGACACTATCTTTTTTAATGTCATATCATGTCCTTTTTGCAGAACCATCCAGGTAATTTAGTATCTGTTCTTTAATAATTCATTTCAGCCTTCCAGGAGCTGTGAAAGATAGTATCTTCTTTGCCTTCAGGAATGCGGTGAGACTAAAGCTTTTATTGAGAGCTTTTTGGGCGTCCCCCTTTTAAATGGCCAAGTAGGAGACCTAACTTTTCAGGACAATTTAAGCTGATTTCAGCAGAGAGTAGCAGAATTTAGCTTTTTTTCTTTTCTTTTTTTTTTTTTTAAATGCTTTTTTCATCTTTTGGGACTGTGTTTAATGAAGTTTGGCAATCTTTCAGATTTACTATGCCATTCATTACTTAATATATTAGTAGCCCATAAAGAATCTTTTCTATGCCCAAAATGGATTGAATGGAAACAAACAAGCTGTAGAAATGCCATTACTTCTGAGAGGTGGCATGAACTCTACCTGCTCTAAGTACAAGTTGAAATCTGGGCTATTGAAAGAGTCCAGTCAGTGAAAAGAAGCAGCTTTCAGTCCCTGAGCTCAACTGTGGAGCTGCCACAATACATGCTCTATGTTCAAACTTGCTGTATTGCAGAAAGCAAGTAGAGAGAGCAACTTTAGAAGACATCTTACAGTTACGCACAGAGACAGAGAAATAAAGGCCTGATCCGGTGAAACGGAGAGGCAACAATGGAAAATTGAGATTAGTTTTCAACAAAGAACAGGATGCAACTGGACTAATTATAAAAGTACATCACAGGATGATGGTGCATGTTAATGTCCAAATCATTATTTAATTCCAAAGAAATAATCTATCTGTATAACTCAAGAAACCCCCAAACACACAGAATGTTCAAGGATTGTGTTTTAGTGAAAATAATAAGAAAAGGGATGGATGTGAAAAAGAGTTGAACCAAGTTGCAACAGCACTGGAAGAAAAGCTGAAGAAAGAAATGGGTAACCTGAAGGTGTCAGATCGGTCATGATTTGGTTGTGCACTCCACCATGAAGTAGCATAAACCTGTTTTTTTCATTTTGTTTTTGGTTGCATACTGCAAAAAATATTCTCTTGAACCAGTGCGGACAGTTAAAATCAGGAGCTGATGCTCAACCCAGAGGGTAGAGGGAGTGTCAATCCCTTACTGCGCTCATCCCTGACCTTGTAGTCTCTGCATTGCTGATGGGCAATTCTAAGAGCTGCCAGTAGCATCGGTGACTTAACTGAGCTGTATGGGGGAGAAGAAATACGGTGATGTGCTGTTCTGCTGCCTTTTTACTCCTGACACACCCCATATGCTGAGATGGTGGGTGGCAGTAGGAGAGCTGGCACATTAGCAGCAGTGCGTTCCCTCTGCCAGGGGAATAATCTGTTGGCTTGTTAAATCTCATTTCTAATTCGTTTCTACTTCCTGAGTAGCACTAAGAGGCGAGATCTTCACAGAAAATCCAGCTCTTGGAGCGTGTGGTAGTGCAGTCTAGAGGACAGTCTGAAGCCTGTGCCTTGAGGCTCTATTTTGAATATTAATTTTAATATATTTAAAAAAACCTAAACTCTAAACTGTCTAAAACTTGAGTGCATTAGCAATTCTTATGGAAATGATACAAGTGCGGTGCCTTTGTTAGGTTTTTAGGTATGTATATACATGGGAAAATATACTACATTAGAAAATTCAAATAGGCAAATCAAAGCAGAAACAAAAAAACTTCTTTTTTTCTCTATTAATAACATTGCTTGTTAAACAGTTGGCATAGAATCCCAGTGTGAAATTGCCAAGAATTGGCATAAGCTTTAAGTTGTTTCGTTCAGTATCATGTGAAAATAAGTAGAATTATATGTGTTTTTGTCATCTGTATTGCTAGTGAAAAGGAGGATTTACATCCCAAGGAAAATAGGTGTGCACCGTCAGGGGGAGTTCATGTTCATCTGACAACTGCAGGACTTGGCAAACAAATACAGTAAACTTGGAGGCAAGCAGCAGAGAAAGTATCCTGCAATGTTTTGCTGGGAGAAGCAAAATAGAGCAGAATCAATCATCTTTTCAATGAGAGTTTAAGGTGACTTGGGCCTTGCTCTTAGCTCTGCAGAGGAGTTGTGTACCCTTCTTTACTATGCATAGAAGACTTTTCTTACAGCGGGGCTGGTACGGGGCTCCTCTTTTATATCTGAGGCCTCCCTCTCCTGGGACTTATTACCCTCTATAGAGTTACGGAGGCTGCCGAAAAGCGAGTGGTCCTCGTTGCCTTTGAGCAGCCGTAGTCTGCTCCTTATGCATCAAACTGAACTTGATGGCTTTATCAGCCCAAGTAAGCTGCAAAACTCTGTGTGTGTGTGCGCGCGGGAAGACCCTTGAACAGCATAGTTATTAATTGAACCTTTTATCTTATTGTAATGCTGTAAATATCCAGAGGTATTCGGTCTTACTTTTTTTTCTCCTCTAAAAAGCTAAATTTGTGTTTCTTTGTGTCTTTATATATGGATGGCACGGAGCTCCACTGACAATTGTGTAGAGTTTCTACTCAGGTCAGCTTGGATGTGTACAAAGATGGTTCTTTACACTTACCTTTTTTAAGGGCTCAAATGAGAGTAATATCATGAAGTATGTGGAATAAAATCCTGATTCCACTGAAGGCAGTTCAGTTTTCGCTGCTGGTTTCATCTGGAGCGGATCTTAGCTGAAGATAGCTGGAGATAGGATGTTTTTTGCAACGGATACCTGCTGCTGAAATCTCTTCCTTCACATCTGGAATAAGGCTACAGATAGCACAGGAATGCAGCAGAATTCCAGGGATGGCAAAAATAAAAGCACTTTGACAGCATTAGGACAACAAAATAGAACGTAAATTGGTAGGGTTAACACATTAAGACCTCCATTCCTCCCGTAGCTCCTCTTTGCCAGAGGCCACTGCCATTCTGACAACAGTGGCAGAAGGGAAAACGTTACTGTACTTAAATTATTTTTATTTCACAATCAAACGCATTGAATTAAAAATAAAAATCCTCCACTGGTAGTGAAGTGGGGCAGCTGCAGAACAAAATTTTCTTTTGCCACAAGTGTGACGACCTCTGGTGGAGAAGTGGAGAGGGGAATTTGAAATGATAGTCTCCTAAACCATTCCAAAAGGATTTATCAATGGATATTGGTCAGAGCAAGAAAGTATAGCTATAAGAGCTGTTATTTTGTGCTATAGGAAAATTCTGTTGGTGTAACAATTGTTACCTTTTTCTCACGTATTTGAAAAGTGAGGATAGCGAAGTCTTGTTTTGGGTAAAGAAAAATCAAGAGTTCTGCAGAAACGAAGAAGTACTAAGTAGTTTTGGTTAATATTGAAGTTGTTGTTGTTGGGGGGGAGGCGCGGGGAAAGAGGTACAGCAAAGGAAGAAAGTATCTTTGAACCCAGTTCTGTGCATTGGTGATTACGATCTTTTGGTACTTTCCTGCTGACTGGCACATGTAGTACCTGGGCTAGAAATACTGAGAGAATAGAATTGTTTTGGAGAGACTTCTACTTGCCTTTCTGCCCCTCAGTGGGTTTGTGTGGATTTTGCTGAAATTCGCTATCCGCTTTATTTTGTTCATTACCTTGTTCTGTGCTACACGGTGGGAGAGCAGTAAGTTATCAGACATGGGGACTGAAGGGGAAGATGAAGATAGCCTTCTTGTTCCATAAGAAGTGGGAGGTGAAGCAGCAAAGAAGACAGGAAGACTGATTCGGGAAGATAACACAGTAGCTTACAACATGGAGGACAAGAGAGATCCTTAAAGGTAAAAGAACTGACAAAATTTCACAGCAGGCACTAGTGGGAGATGAGAATCCAAGGGAAACATCATGGCATGTGAGAAACAAGCTTTCATTGATCACAACATGCCATGATGTTTCCATGATAGCACTGTCTGGGAAACCATTAACAGTGGTGAGAAGAGAATACAATATCTGACAAGTTTTTGTTTTGTTTTAAGAGGTACACATTAAAAATACATCTAACGTATGGGACACAAAGAATGTAAATAATGTTATTAAACTTCTGGTAGATGTGAATCTCCAGAGATGTTTACATATGCTTTTGAAGAAAACTGAAAAACATTAGCTTTTGCATTTCCAGGCTTAATTCATCATTTTATTTTCTTCCGTTTAAAGAAATCTATGCAGAATTATTAAGTTACTCAAAATAAGCCCAAAATAGAAGACTGAGTTTTATAAACATTTTACATATTTGTGTTTAATTTGTTGAAAATAGTATAAAATCTGCTCACATTTGGCATCCCAAATACAAATATTAGGAACCCAGTCCCCCGATGCAGTATAATTTTTAACAGTATGATTTAACAGTCTTCCAAGAGATATTGTGCACACTTTTATTTTAGAATAAGGAATTTTATTTTAGTATAGGAAAATAATATGTATGCATATCTTTGTGCCTTATGAACTAAACTACTGTGTGTTAGCTTCTGTGCACATCTGCGTTCACTGCAGAAGAAAAAGAAAACAAAGTTCCACCAACAGTATTTAAGTTAGAAGTATATTTATGTAGCAGCACAAAAAATTAGGCTAGGAGATCACAGTGTGTAGAGGGTCTTTTACCTCTAAAATATAAACCTTCTATTTTCTAGCACAGGAGGGTTAAACGCAGAGCTTTTAAGTTGAGAAAATATGCAGTTCATGTGAAAGGTTTGATAGCACTATATAGCCACCAAAAGCTTAAATGTGCCTGACTGGTTTTATGGAAGACAGTAAATTAGTCTTTCCTTTACCTTTGACAGGTGAGAAGCAGTTCTTGCATGACCGGTGGCTATCACCATACATCCGCTACCACACAGGTGAGGCTTTCAGTTTCAAAATGATGACTGGTAAGAAAAACAAGATGTCTTTCCTGGTTATAAATTTAACTCTTCTATGATTAGTCTGGGCCAATTAGGACACCCCTGGGGTTCAGACTATGGCTCAAGTACAAGCTTGAAAGCCTGATTAGCTGAGGTCTCTTGATACTTGTTCTTGGTAGTAAATGCTGGCACATATAGTATTGATTTTCATTTAGATATCTTAATGTTTCCAGACAATCCTAGCAGATGTGGGCTGAACTCAGATCTACGAGAGTGCTGGGCTGCAATCTGCAAGCATTTTTCTTGCCATTTTGTTTCATTTTTCCTAAACTTAACTGATTTGGAATCAGGAGATATAAATGAAAAATGCAGAGTTTGCCTATCAATCATGGCATGTACAAACATTGCTACTGCCCTTTTCTAACATCCTATTACCACTGGGTAGTTGGCTAGTCAAACAGGAATAAAAATTACACTGCAAACATCATAAGTTAGGCTTGATTTGTTGAGCAAGAAGCCTGACAATTCTGTAAGAGTTATATACCTCAGCCTCGCTGAAAATCAGCCTTGTTATGGCTCTGGTACGTCTATAAAGATTGTTCATTTCATATAAAACAGCTACCTGCACTGAAAGGCCTGAAAGGAAGAATGATGCTGGTTATAAATATAGAGGAAAATCTATTTGTCTGCCCCTTCGTGCTGTTAGCAAGTCACACGATGCAGCCTTTATGCTGTTCCTAGGCAGCAGGGGGAGTTTTCCATGGCCACCTTTTGCTTTCATCTTCTGGCCTGGACTGAAGCACATCATCTCTCTTTGTCATATGAGATAAAGCAATGAAGTGTGACCAGTGCCACTGCATTGCACTCTGCCCACCAGGAGCACGTTAATGATAATGAAAAACTATACTGCACCACATTTAAACTAAATGTGAGCGTAAGGCTGTCTGTCGGCAGACTGGTATAACAGTTAATGTCATAAAAGATAAATAGAAATTATTAGAATTGGCTTGGAAGGGATTTTTTATAGAGCAGGGTTGTATTCCTTTAAAGATACATTATCAGACTGTTAAATCTAATTTCAGACTACCGGGCAATTAAAATGATTAACATTCTTTACTCATATAGTTCATTTCATTAAAGTTTTAAACACCCTTTACACACTATTTAGGTTGAAAATAGAGAAATAACATGTTAAAATGTCTTGGATCGTTAATCATTCAAATTTGCTGTATAACTACTTTCTCAAAACCTTAGCACCACAGTGAATATTTACAAACCTCCAAGGCATTTTTGGAAAGATGAACAAAATCAAATTCCACCCATCTCTGATACGTCCAACAGACCTTTGGTAGTTCCCAGGCCCTTTGTGTTTGCAAGAAAAATCAGGCAGATGATTTCTAAAAGATTGTTTTAAAATTTATTCTGCCCAGGGACTTGTACAAGTCTTAGCTGTCTTCACCTGGGGGCTTGCTCCCTCTTTGATATTTGAAGGTAACCGCATGGATACTGTTACTGAAGCTAATAGGAACTCCAAATATGAAGTCTTGTGTACTGAAATGAAAATATACTCTGAGCCTGGCACTTAGTTTTCAAGTGTGTCAGATGGAATTTTGTATTATCTACTGACAGACCAGTTTATTAGATGGATATAAGAAGAGATCTTCAGGCTACTAAATGCTGCCATTAGTTAGAGGTGAAACACCCACTTCCCTTCCGCGTTGGCATTTGTAACAACCTCTGAAACACTGTGGGAAAAGTCGTGAAAGTCAGTATACAGTATGTGACAAGACAATTGTAAAGCATATATTAATGCTGGTCTTTTGAAAATATTAAGTCTACAGGCTTTTTAGTGGTTTGAAACACTGTTATTCTTTTTTAGTCCTGCACCTACTGGAAATGACTGGGCCTTTTTGAAAGAAATGCTGTAATTTACAATGAGCGGTTGGGTATAATCTAGACTGTGGTCCCATGTTCTGGGAAGCCAGATTATTGTGTTTCCCTTTCCCTGGAAGCAATGGTAGAACTTGTGGCCCATGAACTGCCTCAGGTTGCGCCAGGTAAGGAAGCTCACTATTTGCATGCCAGAGGTTCAAAGCAGCACGCAGGGCTGCAGGAAGTGTGCTGCCTGTGTCACTGAATGTCCCGCCTCTCAGATAGGCCGTAGGCCAGATTTGCTGAACACGGGTGGCCATTACTCTTTCTATGGCACTATTAGTAAGAGGAAGAGGCAATTATAATTAGCCTCTTTGAAATCACCCAGGGGCTCAGCTGATATGTCAAAAATGTAGATGGTATTAAACAGGAAGACACAGCTATATTTTTCCAGCTGGCAGCATGATCCTAGCACCAATACCATATTTAGTACGCCAGGGTCTTTCACTTCGAGGATATCAAGGAGTATTCAGACTCTCTCCTAGATGCCTATTTTGGGAGCCGTGCACCCTCTGGGTAGACAGTGTCTTCCTACTTTAGGTCTTCTGGATTAGGCCCAGTTATCTTACAGATTTACTATGGAACACTGCCTCCTAATTTATTCACTTGAACAGGATTCCCAAATTCAGTTAGAGACAACTGCAGTAATCTAGCGTCATTAGTGAATGACATCCTGACAACAAATGCGTGCCCAGTGCAGTGTCTCGTCTTCCAGTAAGATTTGATAGTGTGAGAAGGGTCAACTAGCTGTAGAGGATCCACACAACCATTCTGGAAGAGACCATTTTTTACCTTTTTGATTTGCCAGTTTCTTTCTCCCTTCGTTCCATTACTCTTATTCACTGTGTAAGACTGCCTGACATAACAAGTGGCTTGCTATGCAGATCAAACCATGCTATTTTACAGTACCAGGTACTGTATCTGATGCAGTTCTAACTCTAGACAATAAAGGGAACTGTCAGCCTCTATCAGTGAGGATGTTTCTAATGCTGTTCCATCATTCATTTCAAGAGCAACATGAGCAGAGCCTTTCCCTTGAGAGACTGACAGCCGTTATCATCTCTACAATACTATAAGCTTTTGCTGACTTTAGGGAACAGAAATCCCAGAGGGACTCCTGAATTTCATGTCAGTGCTCTAAGCCAGCCCACCAAATTGGCATACAGAGGCACTACACCTTTGCAGAATAGGGCTGATAATTAACAGGTATTCAGATGAATGTTAAGATCACACTACTTTCAAACAATTAATTTGCTTAACTTTTTCCTACCCTAAATCCAGATGGAGAGAGGCAAGGTGGAGAAATAGTCCCCTTAACTTGGTTTGAGATCACTACCTGTCGTCTTGCTGCTGTCAGCTATGTCCTATGTCATAGAATCATAGAATCATTTAGGTTGGAAAAGACCCTTGGAATCATCAAGTCCAACCATCAACCCCACTCCACAAAGTTCTCCCCTACACCATATCCCCTAACACCACATCTAAACGACTCTTAAACACATTCAGGGATGGTGACTCCACCACCTCCCTGGGCAGCCTATTCCAGTGTCTGACCACTCTTTCTGTGAAGAATTTTTTCCTAATGTCCAGTCTAAACCCTACCCTGTTGCAGCTTGAACCCATTCCCTCTTGTTCTATCGCTAATTACCTGTGAGAAGAGACCAGCACCAACCTCTCTACAATGGCCTTCCAAGTAGTTGTAGAGAGTGATGAGGTCTCCCCTCAGCCTCCTCTTCCTCAAACTAAACAGTCCCAGCTCCTTCAATCGCTCCCCATAAGATTTATTCTCCAGGCCCTTCACCAGCTTCGTTGCCCTCCTCTGCACTTGCTCCAGCACCTCGATATCTCTCTCGTATTGAGGTGCCCAAAACTCAAGGTGTGGCCTCACCAGTGCTGAGTACAGGGGGACAATCACCTCCCTACTTCTGCTGGTCACACTATTTCTAATACAAGCCAGGATGGCATTGTCCCTCTTGGCCACCTGGGCACACTGCTGGCTCATATTCATCCGCTTGTCAATTAGAACCCCCAGGTCCTTTTCTGCCAGGCAGCTCTCCAGCCACACTTCCCCAAGCCTGTAGTGATGCATGGGGTTGTTGTGGCCCAAGTGCAGGACCTGGCACTTGGCCTTGTTGAAGCTCATTCCATTAGTGTTGGCCCATCAATCCAATCTATCCAAGTCTCTCTGTAGAGCCTCCCTATCCTCATGCAGATCAACACTCCCGCTTAGCTTGGTGTCATGTGCAAACTTACTGATGATACACTCTATGTCCTTATCAAGATTATCAATAAGGACATCAAACAGAAATGATCCCAACACTGAGCCCTGAGGAACACCACTTGTGACCAGTCACCAGCTGGATTTAACTCCATTGACCACCACTCTTTGGGACCATCCATCCAGCCAGTGCTTGATCCAGCAGATCGTATGCTTATCCAGGCCATGAGCAGTCAGTTTTTCCATGAGTGTTTCTGTGAGTTTTTCCACAGACACATGTGTCTGTGTCTTATTTGTAAGCCTGGGACTTCAGCACATTCACGATCTCTCCTGGTGTCACTGTGGTAGTCATGACTGCTGCTGCCTCCTCCCAAACGTTTCGTGTAAATTTGGATGGAAGAAGGTGGGGTGAGGGAGGGAATCTAAAGGACTGAAAAAGGCTTCCCTATTCACGTTAGAGTAGGGAGAACAGGAAATGCTCCTATTGCATTGGTTTTATACACCAGAAATTTATCCATCATTTTGATTTGTTGACAGAGTTTTGGACTTCAAGTTGACCTAGCTGTGTTTGGTCATATAGTATTAGTATTGATTCTGATGCCCCGAGTACCTTTGCCTAGGCCTAGCTCTCCTGGGGGTTGTTGGACTTGTTTCCCCGTGAGGCTGCAGATGAGTCCTGCTCAAATGATCAGTTGGAAGAATATACTGAGCCGAAAATATAAACCCAGAATACCACAAACCCTCACAGATATCAGTGAAATACAGAACAAAAAATTTAGTCCAGTTCTCTGCCTTTTCTATTTTGCTAATAATCAAAATTATATAACATGGGAATGACTTTTATTGTTGATATATCTGGGAAATGATTTTTCCTTTGAGTTTTTTTAGACTTCTTATACCTCCCATTGATTTTGATTATTTACTGTTTGACAAGGGGAACACAGGCAGCCCATGCTGTGCGAAAGATCAGAGGTGCCTTCATTCCTCAAGGCTATTGCCTTCTTTAATTCTTCAGTGTAGGATCAGTGAACTGATTGCATTTTCTTCTATTTGATGCTTTATGTTTCACATTTCTTCATCAAACTATTGTAACATTCTCTCCTTTAGAGCAAGCTGCTGTGAGAATATAGCCTTTTTGTCTTTGCCGTTATGATAACCCTTTGGTGACTTGTAACAGCAACTTTCAGCCACTGTCCTGGTTAATCATCTTTCAGTTAAACTGTATGGAGTTGAGTATCTTGTTAATCCACTTTCTGTGCTTTTCTTTTATTGGTGTTATATATATTTCATATTTAATTGTCACATGATGTGACTTGAGGGCAGTTGTTCTTTGATATTTTTTTTTTCTTCAGCCAGTATAGTCTTACAGGCCTAAGGGGAGATTTTTTTAGCTGCAAACACTGTGTGCCAAATCTGGATGTACAAAGCACAGATCAAATATTTACAAATACAAACAAATAAATGTACAATCTATTTGGGCATGTACTTATGTGTTGCATTTTTGAAAAACAGCTCCTTGGACAGGCATGTTTTACAATGGTGGGAAAGAAGCCAAGGGACACGAGTGTTTGGAGTCTTGATACTTTCTAAGTCATCCACTCGCTATTAGAAAATAGTTAATGCAATTATCTAAAATAGAAAAAACAGAAGTTAGTTCTGTCAAACCTGACTTCAGGTCATGGTTCCAAATATTTTGATCAAATGGGCTTCTCTGGCTTTTTTTCTATTATAAGATATGCTATATAGTATATATTTCCAGTGACTAATGTTTGTGCTGTGAGTCCCTGTAGATGAAAACTTGGGTGATGTTAGATCAAAGTCTCCAGTAATTTCACAATTTCTTTATGAAGAAATGCTTGTTTTCAGCTGTAGCTGGCATCAGTCTAAATGAATCGGTAATATGGGATGATCTCAGCTCATATAAATAATAGCAGCCTTCTCCTGTTAGAAATGCCTTTCTTCTGGAAAAGCCAGTTGTCCCACATTAATGCATTTCTGATCAAAAACACTAAGGCCTGTATGCTATTTTTTTAACACATTTGAGAACCCTGGTTAAGACAGAGTTCTAAATGTACTGGAAACCACAGTTCATTGTTGTTCAACACTCAAGAGAATGTACAAAGAGTATACCCTTGTATTTCTGTGTTATCCTGCGTATTAGTTTTATAGTACTGGGTCTCATTCTCTCCCCTCCTCCCCTTTCTCTGCTTTTTGTGAAATGGCCTTCATGTTACCATATTACAAGGTTTATCCTCTCTCTCTCTCTCTCTTAAACATAATGAACGTCAGAAAAGGTCCCTGAGGCGCAAACAAAGCCAAGAGGGGAACATCCCAGAACACTGGGTGATGGTGAGGAAGGAAGTCCACAATGGTTCAGACTAACAAAATACTAGAGTTTAAGATAGAGCTTGCCTATAGAAATGCTGCTTCAAAAGAATTTATTCACATTTTTGTGAAAAAAAATCTTAAAAGATACTTTTATCTTCCAAGATGTTTATGTTTCTGTTTATTGTCTATTGCCTAAAACAATGGCATCTACTTCTTCTGGATCATCATTAACTGATTTGCCAAAGTCTCATATGATGGCATGTAAGCTAGAGAACAAACATGAACACTACAGTCAATATTGTACATTACCTAAATTTCTCATGCTGTGGAGGCCATTCAAAATCTAAGTGCATCAAAAAAACCTGCATTTCAGGTTTAACTCTGAATTTTTACTATTTTAAAGCAGATCTTTTAGCACAAGTTGTGCTAAAACATGCAATTAAAATAAAAAATTAATGTGTTTTTTTCCTAAAATTTACTGTTTTCATGACAGAATCCCATAAGAATGTGGGTTGGAAGGTCAGCTAGTCTAATCACCCGCCCAAAGCAGGGCCAGCTACGTGAGGTTAGTCAGGGCCATGTCCAGTTCAGCTTTGCATATCTTCTAGTATGGAGATTGCACAGCCTTGCTGGGTCGTTTTTTCAGTATTTCACCACCTTCTTGTTAAGTAAGTAAGTAAATAAATAATCTAATGAAATTTTCCCATGTTGCAACTTGTGTTCCAGGGATGCGGAAGCCTGAGGGTAGACTTTTCAAATAAAAGAGAGTAAAAAATGCTCAGTTGCCTTGACTCCCTCATTGTCACCTGGGTCTTCTGTACCCTTTGATCATTTTTTTTAGCCCTCCTTTTGTTGCTATTGTACTTAAGGAAACCCTTCCTATTCTTTCTAACATCCCTCACTAATTTTAGTTAGACTTTCCTAATTCCATCCCTGCATTCTTGGGCAATGTGTGTGCTTGGTAGCCTGTTCCCACTCTCACCTTCTGTGTGTTTCCTTTCCGCATCAGCAGAAATTCCTTGTTCATTCATGCTGGCCTTCAGCAACACTTGCTCAAATTCCTGCATGTTGGAATGAACTGCTTGGGGCTTCGAGGAGGTTTTATGAAACAAAAAAAGTTTCAAGAAGGGGGGGAAATCGGTATTTTAGTTTCCATTTCTGGCCTGGCAATTATAAGGTAAGCAAATATATTTCTGTGTATACGTTAGGAAGCAAAACTGCCCTTAATGGCAAATTTGGCAACGGAAGAAGGAATGTGAGGGAATGGGGAGTGGCAATAAAAGGGTTTACTTTCAGCATGCACAATTTAGAGCTTGAGGAAAACTGAGATAAAATGATGAATTCTGTCTCGAGGACTTATAGTTCAACTATTCTTCCTAGCAGAAACAGGCCTTGTACAGAGTGATCGTCTAGCTGACAAACAGTTCTGTGTTACTTCATTATACTGAACATCTTTTACTTCAGAACATTTACATTTATTTTTAATCATAAGATTGTAAGGAAAAATTAATCACTGGCCACTACACACTGCTTTTTGATGGAACTGTATCCATTTAAGTGGAGGGATAGAGTTTACTCTCTTTCTAGGTGTGCACTTTTAAATGGGCTAAAACATGCAGGATGTAAAAAGACCTTATCAGAGGCACACTTAAAAAGAAGCATCTATGTGAAATTATTGTTCAGCACACCTGGAGTCTCTTTCAACTCATGTGAGGCTACTTCCCGCAGTGTCAGCACCAAATGGTTATTCCAGGAGGATAACAGAAGCCAGAAATTTAGTTAGAACGTGTTCTCACGCAGAAGGAAAACCAAGCATGCCAATGCGCTTCCTCTAGTTAACTTAAATTGCCCCTGTGACCCTGCAGTGCTTTTCACTGATGTACTGCCGTAACATTACTCGAATGACATTTTGTCATTTGCTGGATGTTAACCTGTAAAAATGCGATCTTTGCTCCTTTACTTTGAGACAGGATGACATGCACTGCAGCCCCCAGTTGTTGGGGGTAATTTTATGCTCCTTTCCTGACAGACAGGATTCCAATAGCACCATATGTCAAAAACTCCAACCAATTCCAGTCATGTACCCACACCGTCCAGCTGTCACAGCTATAATTATTGAAACTAAAGCCCAGAGAAGTTTGTAGTTTTGGAAATGCTCTAGTCTCCTTAGATCTTTACTACTGATGTTATAGCTGATTAGGACCCTGCCAGCCTTCTGTTGGTCTCTTGAAAACTGCTGTAATTCTCATTCATCATGGAAGCTAACCAGCTGCTCCAGAGCCATCCCCTCAGATGTGTTGCTTGATGTTACACTTTGCTGTTGTCCTGACCTTGACACTTTGGATGTTCAAACAAAGGCTACTTACTATGTTGGAGTTAGTACAAAAGGATCCAGTTAACTCCATTCTGCACAGAAAAATTAAAAACATTTTTAGGTAGGTACCTGGTGTCACTGTGAAGACTGCTACTAATCCGCACTCATTTTTCGGACATTCTGCTACATTTTCATGACCATTTCAGGTGAGGGATTGAGAGGCAGCGACCTCCTGGAGTAGTCTCCTGTCAGGCTGACACCGAGCTTTTGGCAGGAATGTCTAGCTTATCTCTTAGCAGAGACGGAAGTGACTCCTGTAATCAGAATTTTGAGCCTTTACATCCAATTTTGCCACTTTTATCCAACTATAATAAAGTTTAACATCTGATTCTCTTTGAAGCTTGGAGTAGAGAGTTCAGCTATTGGCTTTTTCTATTAAAATCTTAAAACTGAAAGTTTTGTGATCTCGAGGTATTTATAAGTTTTAACCTTTTTGTGAGCCGTTGCATTCCTATCCATTGCAGTGCTAGATATGTGTAGTACATAAAGCAGCACCTTTTTAGATTGCATTTTCACCCCATGTTCTTTTTTGTCTCCAGGAATCAGCCGCTCTCGTACTCACTGCAGTAGTTTCACTGACAGCGTTAGTTATGCTTTTCTGGTTTGTTTGTCCACTTAGGAGGCATTTTTTTTTATTATAAATATACGAAGGCTTTTAGATTTCAGTTAAAAAAAAGTCATTTAAATGGCTTATCTTTTGATCAAATAGCAACATGTAATCCAGTGCCTAAACTCTGATACACTGCTCTCAGCTTGGATATCCTAAACTCTTTTGAGATGCTAGGCAGGAAAATGTCAGTACATTTAAAAAAGAAATGTTTTATTGATGAGGAGAGATTTTTAAAGTGTGAAAAGCAGGACTGAGTTGGAATTCCTAGACTGGAACAACTGACTAATTTGATGAAGAAAATGAAAGAGGGAATTTGTTAAACATATTCTTTAGCAAGTGCCTTTTAATAATGAAGAAACTATTTCAACAAACACCATCACCAAAAAAAAAAAAAGTGGAATTTGATATTGCTGTTGAAAAAGCTCCGAATGACTTTGAATATTAGAAGAAAATCAAGTGTGTTGTCATTCAGATCACTGCCTCCTGTTCACAGGCAGCAAGGATGGTGTAGATTTAAAAGGCAGACCAGATTTTTCTGAATACACGTAAAATACTATCTCAAACTGAAAACAACCTGTCTCTAATTGATGGTTAATTCATAGTTTTAAGATAACTTTTAATGGCCATATTGGGAAAGAATTAAGAGACTTGGTGCAGTGGACACCAAGGTCCTCATTGGTTCCCAAATCTAAGGGTGCAGGATCTTGTATTTTTCCACTCACTAGCCCTTGGCGGTAGCCTGAAGTCAACAACTTCTGGACAATTGATTGCACCTGACCCCACTTCCGGGACTCTTGGTAGTCCTCCTTAAAGTGAGCTGAATAATAGGTGAAATGTGACTGTTTGGTAGGAGTCTGAAAGAGAATAAAAAGGGAGTCATCGGTCAAAGAGCTCAGTACAACTGGATGACCAAAGACATGGAAAAAAGTAAACAGAGAGAAAAACAACTGGAGAAACAATCATGTAAAAGCAGCAGAGGGACGTGTAAAGAGAAACATGACACATGGACTGGATCACGAATAAGAGCTGAGTGAGACATTTGAGCTGGTTTATGTCAGCAGTGAAAGACAAGCCTGAGCAAACGGTTTAGGACAGTGAGCAAAGAATAAGTGATGGAAAGAATATTTTGAAGTGCTGTACAATGTGGGGTATAAAATAGATGAGATAGTTTTTTAGAAGTTTCCCACTAAAGATGATGGAGAGAATACATGTTGGAATTCTGAGACGTAGAAAAAACTCAGTAAGAAACTTGAAAGAAAAAGGTGAAAGCATGAGCGCAGGGGTCTGGCTAGCGTGCAATGAACATTGAGTAAAACACGACCTGTTCAGAACAGCAAGACTTACAAAAACCATCCAGGGCTGAATGAGTAGGGGAGAGTGAAAAGAATACACATCTGCTTCAGAAAATAATAAGAAGGAAATGCTTACAGAATGTATGAGGAAGATACGACAGATATATTTATGTGATATTTGTAATAAGACAGAATTTGGTGTAGGTACAATATGGCTGATTCTACTAAAATCTTTCATAGTCTTGAAAATAGGTTTAGCAAGCTATCTGACAGAAATGGCATATTTTGGGGTCTTATGGCTACCAAACCCCTTAATTAAACTAATAGAAAACATTTACAGGAAGTTGTAAATTGCAATTAGAGAAGAAGCCAATAGAATGGATTTCCATGATCATGGGAGCGCGAACAAGCCAGGTTGCTGTTACTGCCTTTGTTCAGTTTAGGGTTGGTTTTGAATTAAAAAATGAAGGGAGAGGGGGAAAGAATTATATTGTGCGAGAAAACAGTGAAAAAACCTAGCTTCTCTGAGGATAGTCATCTTATGGCTTCATTAAAGAACCATCAGAGGTTCCTCAGAGAAACTGAGACCAATAAACAGAAATTCAGACTGAGGTTCAGTACGCAGAGATAAGGAATGAAGTTTGAGACAACTTAAAAGGGACTGTTAAAAGACAGTCTGAGGAATTTTAGATAACTGTTCTTTTGCTTTTGCCTCTTGTTTGATAATAGCACTATTTCTTCTTACCAAACTGAGTCTCTTGCTTCAGTAGGATTATCTTCAATATAAACTTTTTAAAAAGGGAATGTGTGGGAAGTAGCACCCTGGAAAGCTTTACGTGGAGCTTTCATACTTAATCTTACAGATCTAAGCATTTTTTTAAGCAATCTGGAGAGGCCAACTTAATTGAGAGTGCTCTTACAACTGATGGCTAAGATATCGCTACTAATTCATAACAAGTTTGAATGCAGTTGTATGTGTTTGAATGTTCTCAGTGTTGTAGACATCCTTTTCCCTCTTGTTAGATCTCACAAATAATTGGGAAATTTCCTAAAACCCTTAGATCTATGTAAATGATAGGCAAGTGCCCACTTTGCGTCCGCTGTGTGTAATCTGGGAGACAGTGGGGTTTTAATGTTTTGATTTAAATGGAAGTTGGAAACAAATGTAAAAAGGGCTTTGGTTGATTATATGTAATTTTCTTATCCTTCTGCAATGTCATAGTTGGAGATCATATAGAACATGCTTAATTCTCTGTTGTTACATAGTATTGCCAAAACAAACACAAGCTTAATAGAGCAATGCTATACACTGCATCAGGAATGCTGCAAAAAAGTTCAAATAGGGAGCTCAGTGGCCTTGTAAGTACTATGTTGAGTTGGATATGGAACTTTTAATTGCACACGAGAAAAAAATGAAAATGATTTGTCTGATTTATTATGCCTATGCTAACTGAGGCAAAGGAAGTGCTCAGCTCTCCTAGGAAGCAATAGAATTGTGTTTGTTTAACAAAGATTTAATTTTAATTATTTTTAATACTTAAAAATATCTGTTATGAAAAATTTTAATTTTCACTTTTAGACTGTTGTCTAAAGAAACATGTAAAGAAAACCTTGTTCTTACCAGATACTTTGAAAATTATTCAAAGACAGCAATGCTTTATAAACTTTTTATAAAGTTTTGTAAGAATAGCAGTAGTCATATAATTACAATGACGGATTGATACCCATCTGCTTTGTTAGGAATAATTGTTACTTTAGTCCAATTTCGTAATTACCTTAATGTTAGTATAGCTGCAGTTTTGTATTTTTTAAATTATAAGCATGAAATAGGGGAAAAACCCCAAGAGCCAAGAATATAATAGTTGTTTAATAGTTGTTCATAAGATCTTACTTTTTTTTTTTTTTGACTGACTGTGGTACAGAAGTCTGCTAGGCAGAAGCCTGACAAACTTATTTTTATCATTATTACTGTTTATTACAATAATGTGCTTTAAATTTACAGTCTTGAGCCATCATTGGTATAAAAAACTATATGTATATCTATACATACCTAATTATTTGTGGAAGGTATTAGTATTGTAAATACAGCTTATCTTTGTTGTGAGACTGGCATTAATAACAGAATTTCATAAATGCTAACATATAGTACGATAATTTCAAGACTCCCTGAAAATATGGTGTATTATAGTGAAAGATGTTCACAAATGCATGTTGTGTGTGTGGATGGGGAGGGGGAGGAGGGCTGGTTTGTGCTTAGAATGCTTTCTGATGCATAAATATTAGCATTAAATAATTTTGAATACCTTGTTTCCTAAAAAGATTAGTAGCTCTTCTCTATGTGATAAATTGTGCAAGAGTTATTGTTCACACCAGTCTTCATACTGTATTATTCTGCATAGCTTTAAATAACCAAGTCCAAATTATGCTCAGCAAGCTGTTGGGAAAGCTTGGAGGAATCTCAGAGCTGAAGGGCCAATTTGTGCCCTGACTTACATCCTGTGCAAATGCACTGACTGCATGCTGGCTATAAAAGGATGTAAGGTGGTAAAGGATTCAGTCAGTAGCATTTATTTTTGACTTATCTTGGTTCTATTTTTTATTTACTTATGATTCCATCCTATTGTACAGAAGCATTGTGCCTGTGTATTGCTAGTTTGTAGGTAGCAGCATTTCACCCTCTTTTACTTGGCATCTCAAATTTTACATGAAATTATTATTTAAAAAAAAGAAGAAATCTACGTGCTCGTTTACCAAAACTCCAATTAATATTGGATCACATTTGGAATCACAAACTTTGCATTTGTAAATATTGCACAATAATGTATATCCTTTGTATAAAATATACCTGTTATCTCATTGTGGCCATATGTTTGTTTCCTTAAATCAATAAGTATGTGCCAGTTCTTTTTTTGTGCATCTAGATTGTCTCATCTGAATGAGACTTTTTGCAGTCCATGTTGCTCTAGTTTCAGAAGAGATCCTACTTGCTATTCTGCATGGAAAAGTATAGGCACTGGGGAGACAGGCTGCGTAAATGTGACTTCATCAAATTCAGTTTGAATCACCAAAGATCCAGCCAGCTATTGGAATACAAAGTATCAGCGTATCATTTTGCCTGATTTTATATTTCTCTCTCTCTTCTAATTGTCTAGGAGTGACTTCTTATGCTAGAAAATAGCGAGACTGAAATAAGGGTTCTTTGGAAATACCAGAATCGCCTCACTGTACTTAAGTATTTTCATCTGATTTTGTTCCCTGATGACTTCTGCAGCAAGAAAACCTCAACTTCTGGGTATTGTTAAGTGATTGGCAGAAAGTGACAAAAGTAAAGACATTCAGGCATAGACCTAGTATTAATTCAAGCTGTGCAAATAATTTAACACACCAAGTGAAAGAGACGAACTGAGCAGTTTCCACTGAGTTTAAGGACAAGGTGAAGAATTCCACTTTTCTTAATGACCTTAGGAAAAAAAAATAAAAATTTAAGACTATCCATCTTACAATAATTAGACCTAAGTCTGTTTAATAAGGAAAGTGTAAGGCCAGATATGGCATTTGCCTTTTTTGCTGTCCTACCATATAGCTTGTGTGTCTTCGCTGATCAGGTAGTCTCACTGAAATAGGTGGGACTCTTGTTTTCACGCATGGTTGTTTGTCATGTGGGAGTGGACTTTGTGAATAGGTCCTCCTGAATTACTCTTTTATTAGTCTGCTTTCTGTACTGCCAAATGCTGATAATCCACCTCAGCACTGTTTAATACAAGGAAAATACTAATAATTTCAGTAGGAAAACCAAAAAACCCCACATAATGTGTAATTGCGGTCTAGTCCACAGATCCTCCCATTGTTATTTTCAAGTGAGGAGGATGCTCACCCCTACTCAATTGCTAAGCTAGAAAAAACATAATTAGCTGACTGGATACTAGAGGACCGTGAACCAAATTATGCTACTATTCAATGCTTGCTAGAGTTTGTTTTCATAACCGTTTAATTTGGCAGTGGTTGAATTGGAGAAGCTGGTTTAGAATGACAAGAATCAGAAAATAAATGCAATTTTTTGGATGATTAATTACTTCAGAAATAACTGGCTTAGAAAACCTTGTTGGCTTTAACCATGCCCTTCAGTCAGGGTTATTGCGTAAGCCTAGTTTGGCTCTTCTGACATTTTGTGTTTTCTGGGCATTCAGTCACAAGTCTGAATATCAGAGATTTTGGCAAAATTATAAACATGTGAAATGTTTATATGGCCCTGCAAATACAATGGGTAAAATTACTAGTAGATATCATAGATCAATGAGAAAAATTAATGTGGGTCAGACATAGCTATGGTTAGTTAACCTCTGCAACTTGCCTAAGATATATAACATACAGTCTTTGACTGAGTGATAGAAAAAATTTGTAATCTCCACTTGAAGTCCAATTCAAACTATAATGTGCAAAAATGCTTCCAAAAGGACAGTAACCTTTGTCAGTCATGTTATAGAAAAGTGGTTGGTGAAAACAAGAGCTTTGTGCATTCAGATCATCGTCTCTCTTCACCACTGTAACAGAATTTCTGATGTACTTCCACAGAAAAGGATCTCCAACAAACCCATGAAATTTTTCTGCTAGGATCCTCCTTAAATGGACTTTTTTGTATAACTTTGCCACATCTTCTACCCTAGCTGTTTTCTTATGGCTGTTACTACTCCAGACTAAGTTTTCTGCCTTCTCGAGAAGTCAGAGAGTGTCAATGAGAACTCCCACTGAGACTTTCTTCAGCTACAAGAAAGTCTAAGCCTTGTGTAGGAAAGCCATCATAAAAGGAAGGAGGGTTGAAAACTTCAATTTGCCCCAGTTCCAACCCACCATTAATAAGTACCTCTGTTTTCTGTTTCCTTATAAAAAGTTTTGGAAACTCACTCCTGTGCAAGCATAATTTTTGAAAGATCCTTTAAGGAAGCTATTAACTTTGCTGGCATATGGAGAATTTATAATTTCTGTAAGTGTTATATAGGAGAGACCCTCTCATGCGAGCATATGATGCATTTAACTCGTGTTGTGAAATCTGCCTCTATATCTGGCAATGATTTCAAATTTCCTGAGGTCTCTGTTTAAACTATAACAGAACTCCCAAGCACGAACTGTCACTGAAAGGGAGCTGAAGTGATGGTACGTTACGCTTAGGTAAATATTAACAGAATATTTTAATTGTTTCGTGGACCATACATAAAGTGATGATGTGTACGTTTTTGAAAGTAGTCTTAGCATTTACTTTTCCGTTACATTCTGGTGCTCAGTGACTCCCTCTCTTGCCTATCTCCCAAAGACATTGTCTGATGTGTTTCTAAAATGCATTTAGTCTCGTGCAGATTACTGACATGGATTCTGCTGGCCAAAATTTTTAACTATTAGTTAGGGTTTTTTAATTATTTTTAGTTGCCAACTGCATGAGGAACTGTGGCTCTTCTCTCCCCACAGAAGCCTCCGTTTCTTAAGAAAATCAATCTGTTTTATATGATGGTTTTCACAAAGGATTGTAATTCTCCCAGTTGATGATCTCACCTCTGACCAACTACCCCACTTGCACCTCTCTTAAAATAGGTGGTTATGAAGCGTTTTGTTCTTTTCCCTTTGCAGTATAAAGAGAATATCGTGTATGTGGGGATTATGGATGATTCTTGCACGAGTAGGAGGAGTGTAACATTGATGAGTGGTGAAAATAAGGCAGGTTTTTTTGTAGTGTTAATACACGTATACCTAAATCACACACTTGCAACAAGGTAGTTTCTTTGTAAGAAAATGTATGTGGTTAGAGTTTGTTTTGCTGAAACTTAACAGTTATCAGCTGGAATAAATTCACAAAACCCTGTGTTACCCTCTTCTGTAGGTAGTTTGGTGCTCAGTAATCTGACTAAGAGCTTTGGCTGCTCACACTCTTGCTCTCTCCAATGCTGTTTAACTCTTCTACAGGTCTATAGCAAGTTCTACTAAGGCATGAGGATAAATGAGTGATTTTTCCCTAAAAATCCAATGCATCTCAGATATTAGGGAGTTGTTGTTGAAGACTGTTTACTATGCTGCCCCCTAAAGAAGATTTTTTTTTTTTTTTTAATTTGTCTAAATTAATTAAACGCTAAAAGCAGCTCAAATGTCAGGCAGCACATCTACTTATGTAGGCCTGCTACTGAAGCTGGCAGGGGCTTGAATTATTTCTGTAAAAGTTTTTATATGTTCTAGATGTTTATATAAATTTCCTTTCAAACTTGGGGCTTGTCCATCAAGCTTTAAAATGAGAAAGTGAATTTTTATAGTCCTTTTGTAATGGAAAGTTTGACCTTAATTATTGTCACATGAACAACTTAATATAAGAAGAATTAAGTAAATAATGAAATTATAAAACTATATTTGATTCTATTAAGTCCCTAGAAAACCAGCATTATAACTTAAAAAAATAAAGATGCTTACAGTTAGTTATATGAATTCTTTATCACCTTCCTTTCTCCTCCTTTAAAAAAACACAAAACAAAACAAACAAAATCAAACACTAAACGCTGTTGTAGGCAAAAGCTGTTCCTATCGTATTATTTTTTTCCAAGACAAACACTCAGTGCCTAGACTTTTAAACAAGTGCTTTTTCCTTGAAAATTAAAATAAAATATTTTTGTGTAATCGGTAAATTTTGTTACGAAATTTTACAGCACCTATATTAAATGATAAGAATAACTACTATTTTGAAATTCTGAACATCTTATAATTAGACCAGCCTTTAAGAAATATTCAGAGTTAAGGCAC
Source organism: Rissa tridactyla (assembly GCF_028500815.1). Taxonomy (NCBI): domain Eukaryota; kingdom Metazoa; phylum Chordata; class Aves; order Charadriiformes; family Laridae; genus Rissa; species Rissa tridactyla. The sequence goes on along the minus strand of NC_071469.1, from coordinate 82,367,057 downwards.
ATTAGAATGTATTCCACAACATGGAGACAGCCCTGACAAAGAAACATTATTCTTAGATTTACAATTAATTACCCTTATGTCTATACCTTGCATTCAATTTGCATATCTTAAAAGTGCTGTAAATTTCATAGCACTCCCTTGTTATTTAAGATCATTCTGCTTTAGTAAAAGTTTCTACAGTGATAACTTTTTCTTGATTATGTAGTTGTGAGGTCAATAAATCTGGCTTTACTTTGCTCTCCAATGTTATAATTTTTCTTTTTTTGTGTGTTTTTCATTATTTTGCTCCTTGTTCCTCCTGCCCTCTCATTTATAATCCCCCGAAGAACCAGTAGATAGAGAAGTCTGGCTAGAAGACGAAGTGAGTGGTCAGATTCTCAGATGTTATCTTTTTCCCAGAACGCACTGGTACTGGGTGTCTGACATGTTCTATACATCTTTCTAGTGTCAACCTCATTAAACAAATACAACTTGATGTATAGCTCTCAAGAAATGAAATTTCATGCAATGAATTTGCTCTATTCCAGCATGTGTTCTTCCTTTTTCTCCCTCTTTTCTACTTTGGGAGTAATTTTGTACATTCTTGATTTCTAGCATAATTTCACATGGTAACTATTCATAATTTTGTACCCTGAAATTTATCAGTGTTTTTCTGGTATTTAAAGAAATATCCATATTTTAAGCTCATAACTTCATGTTTCCTACTTTCTAACCAAGGAGTCATTACCGCTGGATAAGATGTGATATACCATTCAGATTGTGGTTCAGTATGTTTACTTTGGTGTGGATTTTCTCTAAATATTAGATGTATCTGTTGCAACACACTTGTTGTAAATGTTGTAGTCTTCTATGGGTAATTATGTATAAATGTGCTAGAACTGTGCTTTATGGTCTAATTCAAGGTTAACGCAATATCCTGTAAGCCAGAAGGACGTTGAACACTTTGCCAGAATAGTAAATATTACTCTTATCCTTTTTTTCTTTCTTTTTTTCCCCCCTTCATCTTAAAAGAATTTTAAAAAGAAATATATTTTCAAACTAAAATAAACCTTCTCTAATGAGACTATATATTATTTACAGAAAAATGCCACTAAACTCAATTAGTACTGGTCTCACCACTGGGTAGAACTGAAGTTGTTGAATTTTTTTTTTAATGCAGTTCATTGAAGTCATTTACTGAATCTGGGGCAATATTCTATTTTTAATCAAGTTTAAAAGTATAATGTATGAGAAAACAGCAACACACTGTATAGATTTTTGCAGATGCACTGCTGTAAAAAATACACAGACAAATGCATAAAGTTTATGCCCATCTTCCTCCTCCTACTAAGAAAAATTGTTTGTGTGTTATTTTAAACAGGTAATTCCTTATTGCTACCCCTCTGCATTATTTATTGGTAGCTTATTAGAGTTATTTTAAAAGTTATTATTGCAGTCCTTTTCATTTAATACTTTACTATATAACACTATTATTTAAAACTAGCATGCTGGACAACAGCAGCCATCCAAAATGTAGTCTGTCACTCAGAAACAGAAATAATATAATAATGGAAAGCAGAGCTATTGTATTAAAGTAATAACTAGCTATACTTCATATATTAAACAAAACCTTAGAATACGGTACTTTTAAATGCTTTCTTATTGAGCGTTCCAATCGTTGTGAATTTTAAAGCTGAATATATATGTTTTTAAAATGAAAGAATCTGATTTTTTTTTTCCCTTGGGACATGATGTTGAAGTAATGGGAAAAAACAGGGTGCAAGATTTAACAAATATATTCATCTCTGCTTCTGAATTTCTCTCGGGCCTTTTAATATATAAATAGTTTTGAAGATCTAAAGTAACTACATTTATCCTGATTTTTATGGGCCTGATACCAGCAAATGTTGAATATGGCACTATTCTATTTGATTATAATATAACATTTCTATTAAAATGATTTTTAAAAACCTTCCCAAAATTCCAATAACACTATTTTGAGGAATATAACATGGTAGTGGAGATTAGCTAGCCCTAGAATACCTTGGCAAAAGTGTTCAAGTAGCAAGAGTTTTTCTAGTCTTATGTCCTATATACATCTGTTAAATTACTCAGAGATCTCATTAAATAAAGCTAATGTACTTGTAAAACAGTAGGGAGAGACAGTATATCATTGTAACTGTTAGAAAGAGCCATTCTGGCAAGGAGGGAGCCAAGAAGGCTAGGTGTATGCTGGTCAGTGTAGATGTTTCTAGGCCATAAATCTTGGCCCTTTCCTGCCTAGTTATTGTGTATTTCTTTAGGTGAGAGATTGATTGTAGCAATGGAAGATGAATTTGCCCATAGACCCTTTCTTTTTTTTTCTTTATACTCCTGATGCCTCGCCAAGGTGATAATGCTTTTTTTCCTGCAATCATTTGTTTCAGATTAAAAGCATGAAACTGCATTGGAGAAACACAAGAGAGCTTCTCTCTGCAGTCAGGCAAAGATGAGGTCATGAAGATGTATAACTGTCCCAGGTGGGAGAAGAGTACAGTTTACCCCCTCAGGATTTGTAACAGGTTAGTCTGAAGGAGAATGAAATAGGGTAAAATTTGAAAAAGAACCTTGGCATTTCTTTATTGTGCATTTTGAGCCCGGTATTTTAATTTTTTGAGTATTGCGGAGTTGTGCAACAGTGCTACCAAAATATTCCTTACCTGCGTATTTACTGCTGAGCAAATCGCGTAAAAAGTGCACCCCTCCGTTCCCTGTCATCATCTCTCCCCTCTCCACGCCACCCCCCTCCCTGCCCCCCCCATTTATGCTACATACTGAACGTGGAGGGGAACACTTTTCATGAATATATGTAGATGCTGAATTTATAAGGATCAATATAGTCACAAATGTTGTACAACATGTCAGGATATCATAAAAAGCAGGCAGTTCTATATAAAATACTAGCTTAATCTTGGAGATTTTAAAGCCTCATTAAAATGTGGATAAAGTCCATATATGGAATGGCAGCATTCAAAAGGTTGAAGTTGTATATCTGTGGTGCAGAAATTTTAACCATTACATCTGAATGTCAGTCGACTCATTTGATCATAGATGATATTAACATGTAAAAAGTTAAGACGATGAGATGCATCGTATATATCATGTAACTCAATAGGATTTGTTGTTTAAGGTTTGGGGAGTGCGATGAATATCCTGGGCCCCTAAATTTGTGAAATCTGAGATTCTAAAATAGGAATGATGATACGAGCATCTCATAGCAATCAAATTTTATATCGCAGGACTTCCAGGCAAACTTTATAACTTCTGCTAAGAAAAGACCTTGCTGCTTAATTGGGCAAAGGGACTGGGTGGGCAGCAGCCTTTCCCTGCGCTGGAGAGGTGAGGAGAGACCGCGGTTGTGGCTGGGCTGGAAACCCAGTTAGAACAGAACGGGCACTTTTAAAAAACAAGAGGACATGTCCGTAGCTGCTGGCAACTTTAACACTGAAAATTGCAAATATTCATGTTCGTGCACGTTTATGTAATACAGCTGCTCTAACTCTGCAGATAGTTTCTTTTTACTAAAAGTTAGCGTTTGCTTCCACTTGCATTGTTGTTTGCCAGATTTGTGATAATCTGATAGTACGTTGCGCACATCTGCTTGGCAAAGTTATCTGGTAGTAACAAATATGAGGATTTAGTGTGTTTTTTTCAGGGAGAAACTTTGAAAGTCAAGCAAATACTTTTGTCTTGACCTTTCTGCAACGCTGCCCCATATTCACTAGTTGTCAGCACATGTTTGTCTGGAGTCATTCGTCACTGCCATCCGTCACTCCTCTGCCATTCCCATCAGTCCCATTATCAGGGATCAGGAGAGAGCTGAGGATGTAGCCCGAAGGATCATTAAACCTCAGCTTCCAGGTACTGCAGGTAGTCCAGGTGGTCTGTTGTTATTTATAATAAAGAAACAACACAGCAGAACTGCCTGGCAGTGGCCCATGAGGCCTAGAGAAAGGACGGGCTGAGGGATGTCATCACTGAAGGACAGCTAAAAGTGGACTTTCTTTCCCCCACACTGTAAGCAGAGAGGATTTATTGAACATCTGTTCAGTACATGGCTGGGAAGATTGATTAATTTAATTGCTCACACTTTGCTTAAGTAACATTTGAATACTTAATGTCAGGTTTGAAGGATATTACAACGTTTACTTGCACACCTTTTTAAAGAGGCAGAGTTTCGTATTGGTTTTTCGTGTCTTTCAAGGAAGTTGCGATGTATGCTGAAATCTAGTTTGCCCAGAGCTCTGGGAAAACTGGAGCAAGTGGGAAAAGCTGCTTCCTCTCAGAAAAGTACCTAGTTATTTTTCATGTTTTGTTAATTGTGGTAAATTATTAATGCACAGAGGTTGGATCATCCTCACTGAACGGTGGTAGTTTTCTTTCTAGTATCCAGGATAGAGACAGTTCAGCATATTATATATTTCTGTACCGTTTATCATAATATCATGGTCATATTGAAGGAGTAGATGAGTCAACGCCACAATAACTTATTGCATGTTCTATTCAGAGAGGGTATTTGGGAGGAAATTCCTGAGATCCTTTTGAAGAACTTCACCTATGTACTAAGGGAGAAACATTAATCAATGGAACATTTAGTGTGGCTTATTTCTATGCATTTAGTAATCATCTGATAATTTTTTAGCTGCATAGCTCTGAAATGTTTATCACCGGTCTGACCAAATATGATGAAATCAAACTGAAAGTATTAATGGGCACTTGGAGTAGCTGGCACGAAAAGCTAAAACTTTACCAAATATACCACAGCTAACCTTGGGACAGCAGGTGTTGATGTTATTGCCCCTATGTCTGGTAACTACTGTGACTACTAACAAATACTTAGCTTTTAAAGAAAAAGGTGAAGCTCCTTGTTTTGCTGCAGTGTAGAACTGTCTTTGCATTCGTCACCCTCAGATGTTAAACTGAGAAAAAGCAGACTGATAGATAGTGGTTTGTGTGCAAAGACTGATTCTCTATGAATTTTTTTTTTCTGTCCTAAAAATGATTTTTTTTTTCCATCCCCTATGCTCTAGTAAAGATGTTCTTTGATCTCTCTGTACAGCAGTTCATTTTAAGTCTGATATACAGTCCGATATTCTATTAGATACAAGATCTTTAAATATTTGTCTTACTTTGTGTGTAATTTGCTTTGGAACTGTTAGTCCAATAAATAGTAAATGATACTGACTTACATAGCCATGTATTTTTATTGTCAAAGATACCGTATATAATGTTCTCACAACAATGCTTAACTCTGAGAGGGTAGGGATTTAACACTGCTACATGACTAATTTACTACCTTCAAACATAAAAAGGAAAGCTTGGAGAGAAAGGCCTCATACGAAGCTGCGTAAAACAGAGCAATAGTATCATGTAGTGGTACTTAATAATGGCACTGGCATTTTGTTAGCATCTCTACAAGAAAAAAATTGTTCTTAGAGAAGGATAATCTACAGTCAAATCTGATTGAAGTCAAAAGAAACATTGGCTGATTTCTTTGAAAGATGCCCGTCTGTCCCTGAATTTGACTGTGCACAATACATCCTGCAAGAACGAGTCAGATTGTCAAGGCCAGAACCAGGTGCCTATGTTACTTGTATCCTTCTACATCAGTCATACTGTAGGGAGCAGACAATTAATTCTGGAGCAAAATTGAAAGTCAGAGGCAGAGTGTGAAAGAACAGAATGACAATAATAAAGTGCCCCTGCCTCACATTAATCTCCCTCACTTCAGGGCTGTCAGAGGCGGCCTGGCGGTGACTAATGCCAAGCTTTGCATACAGTGGTCACAGACATGAGCAGCATGCTCCCTTTACAGCATCCGCGATTCGCTTTGTTGAGTTTTTGACTCCTGTGGAATCACTGAAAAAACATAGCCGCTGGTCATAGGTAGCAGGACGAAGTTCCTTCATCATACACCTATTGATCGATGGGCAGTATTCCCGGGCTTGACTTTAGAAAAGAAAAAAGGAATCCTGACAAATGCAGGGAGATTAAACTAACTTTTTTGAACGTGTGAGCTCAGCAGATAAGGGTTAATAAGTTTAGCTTTGAGGAAGTGCATATCGTGTGCAAGTCCGAGCATCAAGGCAAAATGATCTTGCACCTCTATAGACGCACTAATCCATTAACATTGCAAAAGACTTTGATGCACGTTTGGGAATTGTGTTCCATTGATTTTATTGTCATCTTTTTGCACAAATAGTAAATAGGCTAACATTTAAGGAACAGTGTAATTATTCCCGAAAAGCAAGACATCAATGTAAAGTTTATTGTTGTAGACCAGACATTTTGACAGGAATACTGTAATATCCCAGAGGTGTCACTGGGTTACTGAAAAGGTTAAAAATTGGTGCATTGTGTCGGAGAAGAAAGGCAGTAACAACAAACAGCATTCAAAAAAATCACAGGCACTTCTGCAGGAAAGTGGAAATGTGTCATGTAACAACATACAGCTTCTGTAAGTGGATTGCTGCACCGAGAAAGAAAGTGAAACATATCTAATGAAAATGCTTCCTCCACTATCAGCGCTTCAAGGCGCTCTCTCATTATTTAGATTGCAAAAATAACTTTCCTCTCAGGTTCCTCCTTTTATTGTATGCGAACCCCACACATGCTGATGTGTTGTGGAGTTTGATAAGGCTGTGTCTGAAAATTTCATTTATATCCGCTCTGGTAATCGTGGGAGAAAATTCACACGCAAGACTTTACTTGCTAGACTATGCTGTTTCTTTCTTATTAGCTGTGTGTACGTACACTAAATCAGGAGGACAATAGTATTTTTTATAGAGTGTTATTTGACAAGGAGAAAAGTACTTGCAGTTGACCAGCAGAGAAGCATTCATTAGAATCTGAATGAGAAGAGGGAAGGGATACATGGCAATTTATTGTATGTAACTAAGAACAGCACATTTTATGTGTAAGTATATTGTTGTTTAGCATTCTAGAGTACTAGGAAGGAAGCACATAGGTCGTCTTCTGTACCGAATGTATTATGTTACTGGATCAGGAATTGAAACATATTTACAGTGGCATTTTGAGCCTTGTACACTGTCAAGAACTGTAGGTTTTTTTCTTTTTCTAAGCAAATTTAATTCCATTAACAACTCTCAATTCCTAGTTTTGACTTAAAACATTTCCATAGCATTTCTGATAGTTTTTTTTTTTTTAAGTTGTTCAACTGGATATGTAATTGTCTTTTCTTCAAGAAGATAATAGGAAGTATAAAGAATCTCCATCATGAGCCATCAGTGTGGTTTGAATCTGGGAACCTAAGCCCAGATCTTTAGAGCTTGTTTTGAGCTAAAGGAGGAAGTCTGCTATCTGGCAGCAGTGACTTTTATCCTTTACTTGGATTAGCCATTTCACGTGTTGCAAAACATATTTTACAAGCGTTGTACAAAAGCATAAGATGAAATATGCATGTGTTATGTGCCAGACATTTCCAAGGATATTGATATGAATACATTTAACAATATGTCAGTCACTCACCTTGGGGCTCCATTTTAACTGTCATTCTAAATTCTAGGTTATTTAAACCGAAAACAGTTTATGGTAGTGGTGGCATCTTGGGAGGCTGGTGGAAGGACCAGAGAAAGAAGCCACCTTGATTTCTGCATTACCTGCTAGGTCACTCCCTAGAGGTTGTTATTGAAGTTGCTCCAGGCAGAAAGAAGGAAGGCTTCAGTTTTACACACACAATGCCACTGTTTCTTGCCTAGTGAGTTTAGACCTAACTCTTTCAATCTGTTCATGGATAGTCCTATTCTCTGGTTCCATAACCATCAATGAGAACAAGCAGTGAAATCCCAAGACTGATCTCAACTGCAGACCCAGCAGAGCTGCTACTAATTCATGGTGAATATGGTGTTCCCTACATTATCTAATGCCTTTGGAGTTTTTCAAATGAGGTGGAGACCTGCTTTTCAGAGCTATGTAAAATGTGTACGTTGCATGGTAGTTCTACTAGTTCTGGGAATAGTTACAGTTAAGGAGCTGCCTATGGAAATAGCATTGTTCAAAAGATTTGAATAAATAATTGGTGTGTGAATCCTGCATCCTCAGCTGACCTAGATGTGGTAGATCTAATTATGTCAATGCTGTGTACTTTTAAATGCTTCTTTTTCTTTGTCGCCAATACATTCATTCTATTTCTTTTTAATCAACTGAAAAAATGTGATTTCCCTATCTTTTTCTTCTTTATGTTTTATAAGGATGTAAGGTGTCTGGCTTTCTTGTTCTTCTAACACAAGAAAAAAGCTGCATCTAGAAATTCTGGATGTTGTTTTACAGAAACAACTTCTGTGTAAATGAAAAAACAGCACTTCAGTTGTTCAAAAAAACCAGGATTGCTATACGGAAGAAAACTAATGAATCTTGCTTTCTGCATGCTCGTAGAATACGTGAGTTCTGCTGACCTCAAATTACTCTCAGTTTAGGAGGCTATGAGGGCAGAAAACTGATCCCAGACTTCCCACTGAAGGTGTATCTTCTTGCAGCATACACAGCTATTTTGGCTACCGATGGGGACATACTGCTGATTCCATATCCAGAAAATCTGGAGAGAATTCAGGGCACACAGACTGGTTTCTCTTCAGCCAAGATGAAAAAGCCTGAATTCTATCCTCCAGATTGGAAGATTAAGAGGTGCTTAGCTGCCCAGATTGCATTCCCACTTCTATGCACAAAATTGGGCCTTACTATATTTATGTATCATTTTGAAACAGAGAAATTAATGTGCTTTCTAAAATATTTCCCATTAAGGGTACATATAAAGAGAAGTTTTATAAAATTTTGGAAATTAGCATATTTGCAAATAAGTATAGTTTTGCAGTAGAGCATGTTAATACTCATAAAACAAATTCATGAAAAGTTGTATTCCTTCAGTAAGTATTCTTACTTTACCATATATTACCATGCCACGTCCAACTCATATGGACACTATTTTGGTACGATTCATAAGAATTGTATGGAAATCCCCATTTCCATAATGGGGATTGTTCCCCATATTTGTGACACAGACGATGCCAGTTGCTTATAGTGGTATCTTCTCACGATGTTCACTGTTAATTTATGTTTCTGTATTATTTTATGTCTTGGTTACAGGGAAATGTAGTGAGCCCTGCACATGTAGCTAGCTTTTGAAGGAAAGGAAAAGCTTCCCCTTAGATGTGATTGATATGTTACTATTGCCTATGGTACAGACAAGGGGAGTGTCGCGTGATCTTATTGGAAATGAGAAGTCTTTCTCTTAACTCTGTTCCAACCACTTGTTAGCAGTTTTCTCCTTAAGCCCTTCAGTGTGGTTTACAGGCAGCAGTGACCACCAAATGCATTTGTATTCAACTTTTCTCTGGATAGAAAATAATGAAGAATACAGGAAAAATATCTGAATTACCAAATATTCATTAAATAAGACATTAGGTCTTAGGATAATTCAGGCGGGAAGGGACATCAGGAGGTCACCTAGGCCAATCTCCAGCTCAAGCTGTTACTTCAGTATTTATGACTGGCCTTATTTAAGCACTCCTGAACTCCTCTAAACTGCTGAACCTGGTTCCGACTCTACATTCATTGAAGCTACGGCGGTTTGCCCCGTGAGAGCAGGGTTTAACTTGACGGTAAGCACTTCTAAAATGTCTTTCTCCTATCTGCCTTTGGCAGTTGCATTCAATCTATTCTCCCTGTAACCTTATAAGACTTCTTGGGTATGGATATAGCAAAGACAGACTTGTCTTTTCACTCAGTTTTAAAAGCTTTAATTATATTTGACAACATTTTATACTGAGCTTGGCTTATTCTCTCACAAGGAGAAAGTATGCAAACTTTACATAGAAGTGGGCAGAAAATTCTGGCTACGTTTGTTTGCTATAGCAAAAGCCAACTCACCGAAAGGGAAGCCTTATACTTATTTTGTTGAAACCTGAACAGGAAAAAATTTCTAGTGCCCAGTATGGAATTTTGGATCAAAATGGCGAAGGAAAATGCAGAACCAACTGCAGCTTGAGTCCCAGAGCATTTGTATGGACATTGTTTATTTGGATTTCTCATCTTGTTTTCTTATTCACTCCCACGATATCTCCCTCAGCCCTACAAATTCATCTTTCTCTTGATGAAATATTTTTGAAATTTCAAATGTTTTTTTGCATGGAAAAAACATTTCATATCCATCTCTACCGCATCTAGATATGAAACTTCATCTTATGTGGGCTGAAATCATGCTTCCAGAGAAGCAGCATGTAGCCATGCTTATTTGATGACCCCATAACATCCTTGGAACATAGCAGAGGAGACTGCTTAGAACATCATGTGTCGCTGTTGAGCGAATTTTATAGTTCAAGCCCTGCACTGACACATTTCCATCCATCCCCTGCAATGCATACAGCAGGAGCATTCCGTTTGCCTCTAATGAGGCATCGCGGGGGAGTAAATCTTATGTATAAACAGCTCCCACATCACTTATAGTATTATTGAAGAACATCTTTCCAACAGTATTTGTTTGCAACAAAGATTTTTAGCTATTTGTTTATTATAGTATCTGTGGTCGTTGAACAGAACAGATTAGCCAGTTGCTAAACCTGGCAAGCTCCTTCGCTAAAATTTTCCTCTACTTTGAGAGCTAGTTCCAGGCCACAAATTCTTGTTCTAAGGGTCTTGCCTATACTGTCCAAATATATACGGCTGATATATATATATATATATATAGGTGATATAGCTGATAATTTCATATGTATCTATTCTATTATAGAGGTGATGCAATTTTAGCTAGACTTAACAAAAAGCAAGTTATTCTTTATTTAATTCCAGTTGTAAACAAGTTATAGGAAAATATAAATGGGGGATGAAACAAAGGAACAAAAAATATCACTTTATAAGTGTTCTTTTTAAGTGTAGCCTTCTTTGTACAATAGAGCACTGCAGTGTTTTTTGGAGGGAATAATTTGCTGTGATGTGTATGAAATGGAATTTTGATAGACAGAATAAGCTGCAATCCAGTTCTAAACTATAGATTTTCAAGCAGATTGATGCAACAAATTGTTAGCAAATAGCAGTTTGCAATTTGATGCTAATTAGACATAAGGCAAATATGTGCCATGACAAATTAGCAGCAAACCATACTGAAAAGGATTAGCAAGAGCTGGCACAGAGACTGCTCGATTTTGCATACTTCCTTGTCCTAGTCTAGGAGGTCTGAGCCAGTTTTCCTCCTCTGTAAATAGGAAACCAGAGCAGAGATCACAGGCATGCTAGAATGCCTTTAATTGCATATTTGAAATGTTTTAACTCTCTCTTAATCCCATGGAGGCTTTTCTCCATACCACCAGCTTTATTATCCTGGGAGATGATCAAGTACTTTATCCATTTAATATTATAACTAAATACATTATGAGGTAAGTAACTCACAGGGTTATTTACTTTAGCAAGTCTATTGTACTTCAAGATACAAGAAAAAGCCCCATTCTTATTCAAAACACCTTTGCTTAACTTCCTGCAAATGTGTTTTTCAGCAGATTTAATTATTCATTTCATTAATAAATTAATTTTTGCTAGACGATTATCACATTTCTTTATTGATGTGCACAGTGCCCTTGTAGTAGTTAGTCTAGATCAAACTCATCTCGATATCCAGAAGTGATAATGCAGTTGTGTTTTCAAACCGGAGCGAAGCAGGCAGGTCATTTTTAACCCAATTCTTCAGACGTATGCCTGAATACGAACATAGGTGTAAGTATGACTTCAGGTCTAAAGCAAACTGCTCTTGCATCCTTAAAGGGTAAGATAATTTTGTTAAGATCAAGAATGCTAAACAAAAGTCACAGTGGAATTACCTCACTATTCAATTTAAGCAGCCTACTCTAGGTGTTTGTTTCTCTTTTTAAATTAAGAGTTTCTGGGGTAAGCCATCACTTTCGCTAAGCTTTCAATTCGTATTTGCTGATGTGTACTTTGTCAGTTTGGATATGCAAAATGACTTGTTTGTACTTCAAGGAATCATTGGGTAGATCAGAAGTTCTTAAAACACTGTTTCTCTTTCCAAATCTGAATTTCTAGGGCATACAAAATATTTAACTTATTATCTGATGCAAGATGGTTGGTTGTCTAAAAATATATATATTTTACATTCCCAACATTCCTATGTCCATATATGCATCAAAAAAAATGTTAGAAATAGTTCAAAGGTGCTAAAACATTATGTGGTTAGATGTATATATACATTTCAGTTAGCAAAATAAATGAAGTGGGAAAATAAAAGGATATTATGCACAAAAGATACTTAACTTCTTTCATAAGTCTTAGAGAGAATTCCTCAGACAATTTAAACCATGATCAATAACAAGTTTTGCCACAGTGCTGTCTTCACATATAAACAGTATGATAACACACTATTAAGGATTTACAAAAAGGCGATGAAAGGACTTGCGCTGTTCAAAAAAGAAAAAAAAAAAAGATAAAAAAAGAAAACCCCAAGCTTTTCTCACGATTTCTGCAGGCATTAATATATTATTCACATAAAGGGCACCATCCTGTAGAAGCTTCTGTGTGCAGTGAGGCCTGGAGAAGGTCTTACTAGTATTGCCATGCTGTCTCTCACTGAGAATGTTTGTCTGCTCCCTTTTGCCAATATTTTTGCCCACTTGCCACATCACATCTGAAATTCAGGAAATTATCTTTATGCCAGTGCAAAATCTTAGAAAAGTTAATTGGTTGCCCTCCTGGCACAAAGATGTATTTCCTTTTTGTTGTCTATGAAATCTACTGGTGGTGTGTTCTTGGTAGGCAGTTATTTGTGTATATTGAAAGAGTGTAGCAACCCATCGATTGGCAAATTTAGACTAAAAATAGAACCAGTTGAAAGGGATATTGTTAAGGATCTTAGGATTAAATGCTATGTATAAATGGTTGTAATTTCCTAAGGGAAATTCAATTCTAGTCAAATCTTTGCATATGGTATCTTCCCTCACAAAAGCATTAGAAATTTTCTGCCCGTAACGTAGCTCCAAAACACCCTCACTGCTCAGTTCTATGACAGCTTCTCTGACAGTGCCTAAGCAGATTTTACATATTCATGTAGATACACTGTCAACCCAGATATTGCCTCTGTGAGCTTTGCTTATCCTTGCTGCAGTGGTGGTGCTGGCAAATCTTTACGTTAGAGTACAGATGTTTAAACGCACCCCTTCTGTTCTGATAGAATTGCTCGGTATAGACATTCTCGCCCTTCGGATGAGCTTCATTATGACCATTAGGGTGACTCCGGTGTATCTGGGTCATTCAGTACCTACTGACTGGAAAACTGATTTGGAACATGTTGAGAATCTCCGCTGAGCCGGTGACCACTTCATTACCACATTTCAGTTGTAGGCCTTTTTCACCCTCTGTAGCTAAGGGGTTGCCTTTTTGGGGACTGGGCTCGGATTTTTGCTCTCTCCTGGTTTGTTGGAATACAAAGGGGTTGTGAATTTTTTAAATGTAAAATTGCTTCTAAGTAAGAAATAAATTTTTAGGGGGAGGAAAATAAATATTTGATGAAAATGAAATCTACGTAAATGATGGAAAAACACAAAAAAACACCATAAAATGGAAAACTCTTCTTTTGTGGTCTTGTACGGATTATTTTACTTGTTTTGGGAAAAGACAGTAGGTGTTAGAGCAAATTCATCCTGATAAAGCATACATATTTTTTTGACAAATGTATTATCTCTATTTAGATCATGGGATTAACAAGATACATCATCCCCAGAAAAACGTGTGCGCTCTCGGAGAGCCTCATTGACATCCCTGCAGAGAGGTAAGTACAAAAGGCCGAATTTTCAAAACTGTTTTCTGAGATTGTGCAGGCAAATTTTGTATATTTGAAACACATAAGTTGGCATCTGCATAACTTGTTGGAATTGACTGTACCTAAGTTATTTGCACACTCGTGTACAGATGTGAAAGAGAAATGCAGATGTGCTACAAATTCAACTTCCAATGTCCTATTCGTTTCTGTTGCATCATTTCATGTAGGGATGAGAATGCTGATGTGTTCCCTACTGTGTGCCCTGGTAAAGAATAACTTTGACAGTTTTACTTTCAAATCATTCAAGTTTTCCGTATCAATATTATTAGTGTTTGTAATACAGACACTATGATATAGTCTGACACTTTTCCCAGACGTTGAAATATTTAAGGTTGTCTGGAGACTCTGGAATGCCCATATAACCTGAAACATTTATTGTCTTTATCTGCATATCTAAAATTCATCAATGAATAAAAACAGAGAGGGGAGTCTTTAAAAAAATAAACCAAAATATTATCCTGCGGTAATTTATACTTGCTTTCTTTTATCTATTTAAGATGCTTGAATTCACTTTGTTAGAAAATTTCCCTTGACAAGTACACCTATTTATTATTACTAAGCATCCCTTTTAGGAATGTCTGAAATGACACATGTATTGTTTTAAATAAGATCATAGAGTTAATTTTTAACTGCACAAGCAATACACTAACAATAGAGCGAACACAACATAATTAATAGTTTTATGCCATTCGTCAGGATCATTTTATTTGCTGCCAGCATATCCCAAATGCAAAAATGTTTTGACTTCAATTAAAAATTTTAAACAAAATTAAACTTGCTGTCATTGAAAGCATAGAACATATATACTACTAGGTACTGCATGAATTCCTGAATATTTACATGTCTATAAGCATGGATGTACTAATGGCAGAGTAGGGGGATGTCCGAACTTTGCCACATGAGAAAAGGATAGTGTAACAGCTGGTCCTGCATCCACCCATTTATAGTGAGGCAGCATCCCTCTGTCCCCAGATACATATTTCATTCTCCCTTGAAAAAGGGATTTTATGAAATAGCACCACAAATATATTTTCCATTTTACAGAGAAATTATGATACCACAGCCATTGATATCCCAGCGTAAAAGTTTCATGAAGAAACATTTTTTTTTATTCTTTGTGGGGTTTTTTATTATTTTTTAATTAGTTTTTATTTTTTAGAAAATAATTGCATCATGTTTCATGGTATCTATATTATTCCTGTCTCACCAGACAGGACCTTGTTGTTGGCAGAGACCATACTCTCTTACTGTCACAGCGAAGGATATTTTAAATACCAGAGACATGCTTCATCCCGAATTTGTAGCTGGTCAGAGTTTGAGTTTGGCTACTTAGTGCCACCTTAGCAATTTGAAACTAAAAGCATAACCTAGAGGAAAAATGTAGTATGTGTTGCCTTAAGCTCCTATTTAGTAAGACACTTAAGTGCTTATTTAACTTTAAACACGCCTGAACTATATTAATTCCTTATTAATTGCTGATTTGTTATTTTAGTGGATCTATTAACTTGAAGACTGAAGAAATGGAGAGCCCCCATAGGATGATAGGACTAAGTAAAATCCATACTGAATAACTCAAGTAGTTCACCTAAGGGCTCACAGCTCCCTGTTTACTTAGGCACGCACTAACATGCATATTTCCCATGTAGTGTACTGCAGTGTATGTTAAAAAATCAGATTATTTGCAAGCAAGTTGGTACCTTTGATACGATACAGTGCAGATCCGTGCAAAAACCCCTAACATCCTGAAAACTGCATGCTCTGCATAAGGTACACGCTAACGGGGCTGCAGCAGTATAGTCCTGCACCGTGCTCCATCAAGAGATGCTGTGGATAATGTTACCAAGCTTTGTAATATTAGTAAGACTTTGGAATACAAATTATGTTCAGCTCCTTTACCTACATTGCTTAATTCTGAAATTGATGGTTAGATAAGCAGCAGATGGTAGAGACTTTTGCAAATCCATAGTATTTTCAAATTAACTTAAATACACTGTATGTGACTGTGCGGTAAAACAGAATTGTAACTTGTAGATATGCAATGAGGACTGTAACCCCTAGTTTTGTAGCTCTTAATTTTGCTTTTGTTCTCTGTTCCATTTCTGAAACAGAGACTCTTCACCAGTTTGTGAATTTAGGTTCAGCAGAAACAGGAAAAGAGATTGTCTGGACTTAAAACACTAGCAACAATAATAAAAATTTAAAAATACTTGTAAGAGAGCACATATAGTAGAAATAGGGAAATCATCATAAACAATACCTCTCAGGCTACTAGAAATATTTATGTTTAGCAAGGAATGGGCAGCTAAAGGAATATCGGCTTAATGAAATGCATTTGGAACCTTGGAAAAATAACAGAGAACGGAGAACTGGCCAGCATTGGGCGTAGGTAAAAGTTAACAGGGGGCTCCCAGAGACTCAGGATTAACAATGGTCTATTCAGTATATTTATTTGGATTTATTTGCAATGTAAAGGGTAAAGTAAAGGCATGTAAGGCACACAAAGTAAAAGGAACAAAAATATAGATGACAACAATTTTTGCTTAGTCAAGTCCATAGAAACCTCTGAGGAATTCTGGAGATCTAACTGATTTAGGCAATTAGGGAGCAGAAATTCAAATATACTCAGTTTTGAGAAATTTCCTGCAATGTAAATTGTATAGAATTATTTGCATTATTGATTGTAAATTAGCTATAACTACTTGATAGAAAGAACTTCTGTGAAATTCAGATCCTACTGAAGTCTCTGGGAGTTTTGCCATTTCTTTCATTGGGGACAGGATTTCCCCATGATCATCATTAGTGTAGACAGCTCAATAAAAAAGGCTGCTCACTTCACAGCGGTGGTCTTAGCAGCAAACAAAATGGTTGGATGAGTAAAGAATGGATTGGAAAATAATACTGCAAATATTATGATACCTATCAGTGATATCCTCTTGCCTTGAATACACTGTTGAAGTCATACCTTTCTGCTTGAAAATATATACATCGTAAACAGAAAGGATAGAGGAATAGTCATAAAAAGCATCCAGAAGCATAGAGAAATTTACATACAAAGAAAGAACAAAAATAGAAGAGCTTAGTTTAAGTGAATGAGAAGATGAGTGAGATTATATAGAAAATGAGTCATTTACACAAGGTAAATCTGATTTCGTTCTCGGCTTTGTCCCATAGTGCAAACAAAGAGGGGCACCAACAATTGAAAATTGATAAGGAGGAGGTATTGATGTTTTGCACAATGGGACTTACAGATGAAGAAAATCTTTGGATTGAAAAGTGTGGCAGGATTAAAAAACAGAATAAAACTAGACATCCGTGTTTGTAAGGCAATTCTCACAGGTGCAAAGAAATAGAGCAGGAAAACATGAGCTAACATCTAACATTTATCCTATGATAATTTTCTCATTGAGACTTCCTTTGGGATATTGGTGATTTTGGTTTTCTTTTCAACAAAGCCTGGAACCCGTTTGTTACGGACGATAGGATGCTGAACCAGATGATACACTGCTGTGACTTGTATGACTTCTCCTTCCTACCTTTGATGTCTCCTTCTGTCACCATGGGGCTGTAATTTAGTACAGGTTAGGGAGGGATGAGAGGGGCTGAGCACAGCCTCGCGGAGCTGTGTCAGGTAAAGGGATCTTACGATTGCTCAGTAGAAGAAAGCCTCTGCTCTGCAAGAGGGAGGCGCTCCTGAGAGAAGGAGCTCTGCGCAAGTCTCTGGTATGAAGGAGGATTCTCATTCCCCCGTCAGAGGTCAGGGAATCTTCAGCCTATGATGGAAAGCAGGATTTACACTTTTATTTTCATCTTTTGCGTTTAGACAAAAAATAAAGTCCTGAAGCAAAGACTTTTCTAGACATTGATAGTTCCCTGGGCTGGTGAATAACTTCAGTCTCTCAATGTTCTATTTTAGCTTTTCAAGTAAAGCACATTCTTTTTTGGTATTTCAAGCAATGAATTGACTAATGCTTCTGCCACACAATGTAGCAGGAGTTGGTTTATAATATCCAGGTGCTGTCAATGAGCAATTTTTTTTTTTTTGAACAAGAGTTTCTTTCAGGCATTTTTTTTTTTTGATACAGTACGGTTTCTTATAAAAAACAGTAGAAACAGCTTAGAATAGCTAGAAATGCTTAATGATTAGGGTGGTACGCAGCTGAAGCATTACCAGTGAAATAGCTTACTTACTGATTTGTTGCCAGGTAGCGAGCCAATTAGCAGTGCTGGTTATTATTTACATTTCATGCTATATATCACTAAAATTGTGTTGTTGATTTATCATTTATATTGTTGTATTGTCAGCATAATTTATTCAGATCATGCTGAGATACCTGGGAAATTAAGTAATAAAGAGAATGGCATGGAGTATGTCTGCATTCAGAGATATTTACTTTGCTTTTAATGAGAATGCATGTTCTGGTAAAACATAGATGACTTAGCTATTAAATTGATTTTTAAGCAAACCTGTTAAAAGTTTATACCTTGTATTTTCTATAATTAAAATGGCTTGATTTTTGATTCTAATCTGATTTTTACCGTTATATAAGTCACTTTTTACAGATTAGCTTAAATAGCATACCAACTAATTGTGACAACTTAGTTGATCAGTGAGTTGCAGAAATCCATGCTAGTTGATATTGAGGTATCCGGTGTTCTTTATGTATTTGATGCTACTCTAATTTTTTTGGCAATTATGAACTTATTGGAAACCGTTCCTAATTGCTTGCATTTTTACCAAAAAATTGAAAAATTTAAAGCAAGTTTATATTTAACAAGATGTAAATATTTTTTATATATTCAGCTGACCAACTAAGGTGCCATATTGGCTTTTGAATGTTTTTTGTACTTGTTTTTCCTTAGAAGGGAATAGAATGTTTCTGGGGGCTTTGTATAGCTTTGTATTATAATCTCTTCCTTTTAATCATGCCGTCTAGTCCTTTTAAAACCCTTTGATTGTCTAATAGGCTTAGGTTAGTTCGATAGGCTGGCTCTTGTCAAGGATGGTTCTCTTGAAAAAGTTCTGTACAGAAAAATGTCCTGGTAGTTGCAGTGGATGTGCTTTTCCATTACGACAATGTTGTTTCTTCAAAAATTTGTGAAAATTAACTTTCCCATGAGGCAACAATTCAAAGCAAAGTGGAAGAGGATATTATTTTCCTTAAGCTATAAAAAACCCCTTAACTTTTTCAGTTACCTTTGCCTTTAGTTTCAATTTATTTTTAAGGACAGCTCTAACACGTGTGTAGAACCACAGAAAACACACTTTTTTCTAGTCTATCTCAATACAGGAATCTTCTTAAAGTCACCTTTGATTAAACAGCTTTATCGACTCCAGCACTTTAATTTTCTGCCAATCCTGTGGCATGCTTTTCAGTTTTCACGAGGCTGCTTCTTCCCAGTGACCCCGCTGGGTATGTTCAGACCTGAGAAATGAATGAGCCCAAGGAGCAAAAACACCAGTAACCTTTGAGTGACTGTCTTATTGTCTCTTTACTAGCTTTTAGTTGATCATTTCTGTATATATTTGTCATGCTGAAATTTTTATATGCCTTTAGAAAATCAAGGGGGAAAACTGAAAGGAGAGAGTCCTGAAAGTGATTCTTTTTAATTATAGAATCCCTGATAATTCTCTGTATGAATTTTGATACAAGGTTGTGTGATGAGGGTGTATGAGTCAGTGTTTTGGTAGTAGGAAGAATGAAAAATGTCAAGGAAAAAATGACTGTTGAGCTACAAACCTCGCTGTAATGGGGCTCAAACTTATTTGGATTAATCCTGTGTCTTTACAGTAAAGAAGTCTGAAGGAAAACTTATGTGATACCTGTCTTATCTCATTGCTTGTAGAAGGAAATGCGTATTGTGTTTGCAATCTCATGTAACTGAAGTTCAGCAATTCCTGACAAGTAGGTGTAACAACATTCTGAGAAGTTGAAACCATAGATGTACTATGGGTTTTGTGTTAAACTCTAAGTTAAATGGTCTTCAAGACTACAAGGTGGATTATCTAGAGGCTACAGAAGAATTTTGTATGTTAAGAATTAGCAGACCTCTAGTGAAATATTTAACTTTATCATGTTAATAAGCAAAGATACTTCATCCACGTATTTTGACAACTGTAGTTTAGTTTCAATCAGAAATTATTAATGAAATATGAGTGCACTTAAGGCATTATATTTTATGAAAATACTGAAATCTAAGCTTGAGATAGGCAGAACAGCATGATAAGAGATTGGGAGCATGTGTGCACGTGTTTCTGTGTCTGTGTGCAGAAGATGAAAATACCTCTATTTTTGCCATAAGATATGTGAATCCATTGTGAGTAACTGATGTTCTACTATGTAAGTTTACTGTGTGTCTGCTATGAAGATTTCAGGAGGACAGCAGGTTCTCTGCTTTCCGCATTTCTCCTGAAACCTCTGCATGTCATTACAGAACTGAAACAGAATACATCAGGGCTGTAGGACAATGTAGCATTATTCCATCTGTGAGAGAAAAAAGATCACTTAACTTGCTCTTAGCTGTGTTATTTGAGATTCACAAGATCTCTTCTCACTTGAATGATAAATGTCAAGTTCCCACAGAAGCCATCCCTTATTCTCATTAAATATAATGGAAAACATTTGTCCATGGCTGTTAGTAGCTTTTGTATTTTAATGTTATAATATTGATGAAATTAAAGTTATTTATTTTAATGTTATTTACTACAAAAGTCAATTGCTTAATCAAAAGCTGATTCCTTTAGGCAGAAAATATGCTTCTCCAAATTCCAGATTTTTTAGTGTTTATCCTTTTGAACTTGGATAACTTATGTTCTGTGTCTTAAACTTGTCTGTCTCAGGATTTAATTAACAATATTAGAAATATTAACATGTTTCTGGAGTTCTGGACTCCGATTAACATGTGATATTGTATTGCTCCCAGTTTTCTCAGCTGCAATGAATAGTCCAAACGCATCTTGGAGAGCTGAATGAAAGCTTTCATCTTGCTGAAGTTACCAGTTGTTGGTGATAAATTAGTGGAGTATTTTGGTACTGTGTTTCCATGTACATATGGAAATAAGGACCTATTCTGTGAGAACACTAAAATCTCTCTGTTTTTTGGATTTTCTTCAAAGTAGCTTGTATATCACTAGCACCATGTTGGACATCTTTTTAGTAACTCTCGATGGACCATATCTGACACTCACCTAAGATGGTGTCCTATGTCTTTTAACTGGAGATTAACTATCCATTTGTATTATGAAATCAAATATACAGTTGACAGAATGTATCATGTTAAATTTATGCCAGTTTTATCTTGTCTTTCCTCTCCAGGAAAAGCCAGTTTCGTACAGAATGGGTCTTTTGCAATCATACACTGTGATTTCAAGTTCAGTTGATCTATATTAAATCTGGGTTGTTTGCCCAAAATTTCTGTACCATGTCAGGTACAGATAGTATTTTCTTTGTTTTCATACTCAGAAATATCCAATTCCCTTTTAATCCCTTTATTCCCTTTTAATAATATTTCTTTGCCTAGCTCTTGACATGTGAGTTTTAGTGTCTTTGTTCTCCTGATCTGTGTTGCATTAAGCCTACACAGTGTGGTGAGGAATACTCATTTGGAATGCAACAGTTAAAACAGAAGTTTATTTTGTGTTGTAATGAGAACTACTAAGGTGGTCATCAGAGCAACTGTTTGAAGGAGAAGTATCCTTTTGTAAGCAGATTTGAGAAAGAAAGAAATGTGTCAGATAAGATGAATTATGGAAGAAATTAATGAGAGAAGGGGAAATTTAAAAGGGAAGTATGCAGAATACAGAAAAAAGTAGGTAGGACGATAAGAAAGATAAGATTGTTTGGGTGGAGACCATGGTTTTCTCATGATTTATAGAGTTTTTCAAAATTCAAAGCAAAGCTGTGCCGACTCATGGCTACCCATAATATCAACACGTCTCTTATGAATCCAAACCAGAGAGGTTTATGAAGCTCTGGTACAAAGCAGATGGATGTATGGGACTTCAGTTTGCCCCAACCTCATCCACCCTCTCTCCCTCCCCATTCTGAATATGTCTGGAGAATTCAAAAAGTTTCAAGCAAAATCATCACGTAATAAGAGATAACATAATAAAGTCAAAGCCGAAGGAGAGTTTATCCTGTCCATTACTTCTTTCCTTTATTGGTATGATTCAGTCTTGTATTTCTTGAACAAGGAGGAACCAGTAGCTCATGCCTCCTCTCTTTATGCTCCCAGCACTGTTGGCTTGCTCTTTTCCCGTGCAAGATCCTTCCCTTACATGTGCACCTAGGACAACGTGTACTGTACTAAAGCAGATCTGAGTAGCAGAGGCTGAAAGAACTCAAGAAGTCTTTAGGAGAGGAGAAGAAATCTCGTATTTCACTCCATAGTCTCTTAGGAAAAAAACGTTGGCATTAAACGTTGCGATCTAGTTGATGTTATTGCTTCCTCTACTCTTTCCTATTCCTTCTTTAACAAGTGTAAAATAAAAGTGAGACTGAGTTTTAGGAGCAATTCAGGCATGGCTGGCTCAGTTGCCAAATTCCGATTTACATAGCTGCTGATTTATCCAAAGGTCGGTCTTGTTGATATGCAGTAGTCCAAACTCTTCCCTCAAAACCTAACGGAGCCCCAATGTCAAATAATTATCTACTGCATCTGTGGAGATCAGTGGGGGGTTGTCCCAGTGTTTTCAGGGCGGCATCTTAACGGTGCTCTGAGCATAAATGTCAACAAAAAGGTGAAATGTCTGTTTAAAGTTACCACTCTCACCCAGCTGTTTAGAAACTTAGTATCTTCACCTGTACTCTGGAAAAAATGGGAAGTGTAGAACAGTCAGTGGATGGTTAAATTAGGAAACACTGTATTATATTGTGTACTGTACTAGCTGGGTTTATCTCTTTATCATTTTGTTCTCATTCCAAGATGAAGTGGAAACTGGGCAGAGAAAGATTAATAGTCAGCAAACAGGGACACGGTGACTGGAGTGATGTTGCATATGTTATGTTGGTCCCAATTATTTCATTCGATAGCAGAATTTAATTGTATACCTGCATTGTGGAAAAGTTTTCAATTTGTCATTCCTTGTGACTAGGTGAAAGTTGCTCATTTAGATCAACCCAAATCTTCTTATCTGGATAATTCTGCTTTCTGTTTAATTTCTTGAAGACAAAGGAGAGATTGTGTTTAAGAATGAAATTAGTTGTACACGGTGATTTTTGCATTATTTTGTACTTGGCTATTGCTTACCATAGGTGAAAAGAAAGGAGAGGTGGGGGGGGTGTAAACCTCAGTGTTATTAATTTATGTGGGAGCTCTGATTATCGTATGATTTTGATTTTAATTGTGACCATTTGATGCACGACCCAGTTGCTTCACAGTTCACTGTCAGTCCACCGTTTGGCCCTCCTGCCCTCTTCTCATAGAAGATGTTAAGGGCTGAGAAATGTGATTTTGTCACTGTTTATTAAAATCCTTGATCCTATCCTTCAGCTTCTTTAAGGAATGGTTTTCCTTGTGTCATCTTCTGTTGTATAAAAACCACTACTAAAACATTACCTGAGCTAGATTATTTCATTACTTGCTTTTAGATACTACTATCACCTAGCTTAGCAGCCTCCTGCTTAACTTGGGAGTCAGTAAGGTGTTCCTTTCCAAAAATTGGTCCAACACATATCTGCTTTATAGTTGAAGGGATGGAGACTCTTCTCCTGGAATAATTGAGAATAATATTTTTGATAGGTAATTGCTGACCCACCCCCTTCCTAATTGCTGGTTTCTCTTCTGTCTTTGTCAACTCTGGAATCCTTGTAATTCTGTTCTGCTCTGCTGTTCAGGATCAGAGTTAAATTTGAAAACATAACATATGAGTAATATTTCCGCTTAGAGTGAAAAAATTTACGTCACGTGGCTGCTAACCAGTTTAAGAAAGTGAAAAACACAATGCTACCATTCTGTTTCAAAAATCACTTGCTAATCTGGAAACTTGGTCCCACTGGGTGAAGATCGAATGAAAAATGTGTGGCACTCAGCCACACATGACCTGCTCACCAAATCCAGAGGGAAGGTGTAAATAGGAAGTCTTTAGCATCTTGGAGTTGTTAGCTTATTCTGCCCAGCAGGCTCATGGGCTCTGGATATAAACAAATCGGTCTCTACTTGATCTTCTGCATGTCATGCTCTTCAACATCGCCATAAATTAATTTTTTTTATTTTTTATGGAGAATTCCTCTGACTGTGGAAAATAAGTGGCATGGCATTAGCAGCCTTGGCAAAATTTTATTTTGCGTTAACAGTAAAATTCTATTTTCCTACGCTGCTGTAGTTCTTGGGCTCCTTTTATCATGTTGGTATTTAAGCCACCCTTGCGTAATGTTTTCTATTTGTTAAAGCATCAGGGATCCTCTAACTTATCTGTGAAGGAGAAAATAATTGTGTTACCATGTGTGTTTGATTCTGCTACAGGGTCTTTCTCAAGTCTTATCACCACAAAATATGGGAAAACCCCTTGGAATAAAAGTCTTTTTTTTAAATTGTGTCACTTTTCCTAGCAAGTGCTCATGCTATAAAAACTGTTACAGAAAGAGCTTAGTTTTTGTAGTTTTCTATCTTAACGTATCCTTCAGGAAAAGAATATCTTCACATCTCTTAATGGTGTGATAGCTTTCAAATGTATTGTTGTCTGAACTGTTGATTAAACAAAATGGTGCTGATTGCAGCAGGGTGGCTAAATGTGGACAGAAGTAGCTATTGCAGCCTGCTCACTAAGAAGTCATTTATCAAAGTTTTATCTGATTTCAGAGGCATTAGATTTATCAGTCACAGTTTATAAATGGCATGTCATCAGGATCAAACTGAAGCAATACCTTACTCAAGCGCTGCTGTAAAGCAAGTGTAAACATCTTCTGCAGATGCACTGTGTCCTTGCCCTAGGAGGTATGTCATGCAACATTATAATTATAGCAACCGTTAGTATTTTGTCTAGTTGTAGAATTACTTTTTTTTGTTGTTTCGGTGATCTAAGGTTGATTCCTGCTCATCACCCAACCCAAAAATGT
Source organism: Rissa tridactyla (assembly GCF_028500815.1). NCBI lineage: Eukaryota > Metazoa > Chordata > Aves > Charadriiformes > Laridae > Rissa > Rissa tridactyla. Next base: position 82,342,148 of record NC_071469.1, on the reverse strand, counting down.
TTACAATTTCACGATTGGTGAGAAACGCATAGCCATTTGGTACAATGTCTAGAAATAACTCTGGAAAAGTTGAAGGTGCCAGGGCAGGGCCTCATGGCCGGGGCTCATCCCACTGCCCCAGCCAGGGAGCAGGGGGCAGCCCCAGAGCGGGGCATCAGGCACCTCCCTGGGGATGGGACCAGCTGAGGGGCGGGCTGGGTGTCAGCCTGCTGGGTGGGGGTGCCAGGATCAGACCCAGTGAGGGGAACTTGGGTCAGAAACAGCCCTGGGGTGCCCAGACAGGACAGGGAGCCTCAGTGCCCTGGGGGCAGGTCTCTTTCCCACTGAAATGGGCAGTTTATCCATAGCGTTTCCAGACCATACCTACTTATCTGATGAGCAAGGACGTTAAAGGCACACTGAATAACGCTACAAAAATTTGCAGCAAAATAATCCAAGAATGATGCACATCCAAGAAAAGGATTTAAAAGAAGCCTGCCTGATCTGAGAAATAAACCTGCTGTGTATCCCAGCCTGATTGAGAGTCTTGGGTTTGACTGTTTGGATGATGAAACCATTTCAGATTCAAGTGCAATCTGGAGGTAGTTTTATTAAACGTAAAAATCCATTTGAGTCTAAATTAACCACAGTCGCTCTTTAACCAGCCTAAGAGAAAAAGTGCTAAAACCCCAGTAAGACAGTCTCCCTGACAGCTCGCTTGGTTTTTGGGGTATGTTTTAAAAATTTTAGCACCCCATTCTGTATTTGCAAACTTAAACCACAAATTGTTTATTAAGGGTGAGGAGATTGTTTTAGACCCTTGAAAAGCATATACAACTACTTTAAGTGATTATGAAGGTAAATCTTATTGTCTGGGGAAATGACTTCTGCACAGCTATTTCTTTTATTGCTGTGCTGAATGTGAAGGCATTATTCAGTTTAATAAATCCTACTGTATCTCTCAGTCTGTGTAGGCTGATATAAATATCTCCAGTTATGTCATATTACCACCTTTGTACAGCTAATGTTACGTTCTTGATGACTGGTGGCTGATAAATGCAAAACCTCATTTGGTTTGTGAGTGATTGAGCGCTAACACTGTTTAGATTTCTTAATATACTTGTATTAGCATGAATAAGTAATGAGCATGCCAGGCTTTTTTGAATATTTGATTGTATCTTTATAATGGATTTGTGTCTCTCTCTTTGTGCTAATGTCATTGTAACTTTGTTGGTGTCATAACTCCAAGCCTTAGCAATCGATCTTTATCAGAATATCTTAAGTCAATTACCCTCTCATGGCCAAATTACTGTGTCATAATACTTTTCTTATAAAAGTATTCTGCATATTGCATTTAGGATACAAATAGGTACTAATTCTGTCTGCAGTATATTTCTCATTTCCGTATCGTGGCTTCTATTAGTGTATCGATCAGTGATTTTTGTTGTACTGTCTCTATAAGCATACATGCATGCATACATGAAACATTAAAGCTTCTCTTAATTCTACTATTTATTAATGGACTAGCTGACCCTTAATACTTGCATTCAGACATGTGCCCTGGACTTGTGCTACTTCTAAAAATTAAGCCCTAATGTTTACAGTTTCTTGGAAATCATCATCCATCATTTCGGATAGTGATTATCGTAGGAAGAAAGTATTCATTTGTCAGAGACTTCTGGTTATTCTAATAATCTAAAAAAATATGTACCTGCAGTACAGTAGATTTTCTTTCATCACCCTGCCTCATGTTTACTGACTGACTCATTTAACAAGTAGAGGAACTGAAAGAAAGATGGCTATTTTGTTAGTAGTTTATTAGTGGTTCCCAAATATACATTGCTTTTTCTATGAAAAATACCTAAACGTAAGACTACTTAGACCAGTGATATTGGCATGGTCGGGGTATTGTCTGGGCGTGCGTTGTTCTGTCTCTGCGCTTCTGAATATATGCTTCTGTTCTAAGGTGCCAAGCTTAACTGAATCACCCCTGAAGCAATATTTTTGGTTACAGAAATTCCCAAACCTGTTATGTGGACTTCAGTTAATGACAGACTTAAAACACTGCTGCTTCATGGCAGGTGTTGGACCCATTTCTGGAGATGCACAGTGAAATGTGATACGTAGTGCTACACATTCGGTACTTTCACTGCACATACTGGTATAAGTGAAACATGGATCCAGCTGCTGTATTTCATTACCTACTTTTACCAGAGAAACCGGGATGAGCTGGAACATAGGACTACTGGAGGTGGATCTGCCCCTCCCCTTTCCTTTAAAATCAGCTAGCCAAAATGCTTCCCACTTTTAAAGCTATATTAAGATATGTAAAACAAAATAACTCTGTAACAAGGCACAGAATTGCTGAATGAGGGGAAAAACCCTACAAAATGGGAATAAAATAAATTACTCCTGCCTGACAGAGAATGGGAAAGAGATGGTCCTATGCTCCTGTTTTGCTTTTCAGTCCATTGGCTTAGTGGCTTCTGCATTAAAACAAACTTCACACAGTCCTCTCTGATTCCTAGAAAATTTCTTTCTGTCTCAGCTCCGAGGCTTGGATCTGCTCCGTGTTGCTGACAGGCCCCTTCTTTTCTCTGGCTTTTGCTGCAAACTGTGCCCCTGCTGTCCCCACTGTCCTGCTCCACCCGCTGCTCCTGGGAGCCTGCAGGGCTGGTCGCTCAGTCACTTCAAGGTCAGGCGCAAGGTTCCTCTCTTGCTTCGGCACAGGGTTCAACCTGATCACAGTACAGTTTTCAGAACAACGTCATCACATAGATTCCACTTTGCTACCTGTCCACAGAATGGTGTAAACATACCGTTTGCAGTCCTTAGACGGTAAGCTGTGAAGAAATCCATCAGATTGTTCTGTTTATCACAAACTGTTGCACTGCAGGATGGTCCCCGTTGAACATCTTGGTCCACTTTGTGTCTGAAAAAGAGGGCATGGTATGTTAATAATGGTGAATTTTAATTTTTTTTACATGATGTAGTGCGGCAGAATGTTGTGATTAACAAAGGAGAACCTGATCAAATGGCCTTCATGCTCCAAAATATTGCGCCTCTGCAGTGAAGGGAGTAAAAATGCTTCCTGAGAGTTTTGTCCTTGTTTTCCTTCTAGCTTCTTATATTCTAGAAAAAAGGTATTGAGTGTGCTTGCCTTGAGAACCCCACGTAGGTCTGTCACTGCTTTCCCGCAGAGCTGAAACACGTGCTATCACGGTGTGTCAAGATAAGCCCACGGGACTGTTGCAGAAAGCCATAATGAAAACATCTAGAAAAACCTCAGACTTTCACAGACTTGTCAGTGATTAGTCCAAAGATGAAACTTTGTGAACCTTCCTCACCTGTTTTTTTGAAACTCCCTACCTTCGATTTGGCCAGCAGTCTCCATTCCGTAGTCATATTCACACTACCTGCATTCCCGCTTGCACACAGTTCATTCAGGCCTGTTTCCCACGAGTCTTTATTCTGTGTACTTGGGTCCCGCTTTTCAGACACAAGCAGCATGCTCTCTGGATCAGCAACAGCTCACATCGAGTTTTAAGTATCTTGTCCTATTAGAACAAGTCATATATTTTGTAGCTTAGTTAGAATCATGTGGGAGAATCAGAAGGGTCACATCTCCCTCTGGTTTTTCACAGAAGAAAATGAACGTGGTATAGTTCATATTGATGCCAAGTACATAATCATATTTCCCTCCTACTTACGAAACCTTAGCCTCAGAATTTTATGTTAGATGAGCAGATGCATTACATGGGATGTTTTCCAGATTCCTTTTTAAAAATCTGAGTCACTCACTGTTTGCCATGCGAAGTCCTTTACTCTGTAACAACGTCCCTAGACCATTTGAATATGCACCAGGAAACATGCTGAGCAAATTACTAGATTGAATACAAAATTTTTGTGAATTTTGTCATTCAAGTTAAAAAAATGACATGGGCATCAAAAATTAATTATAAATTATAAAAAGACAGTCTATATTTGCACCTGGTTTTGAAAAAAGCCTTACGTTTTTGCCTCACGAAACATGCTCAGCCATGAACTACATGATGGTATCATGTGGACCAGCTCTGATGACTTGAAGGTTTTATAAACTTGTTCATTTGAAAGTGTGATAATAAAAATTGAGGTCGTGGACAGTTTCAGAGCATACCCAACTGGACAAAATTTTGGTATTGCTACGACTTTTCTGCAACATTTTGTATTGGTTGTGTTGAGCATGTCTGCATTAAGCAGGTTGGCTTTCGTGGTTCTCCGTCTTAACACTATGTACTATGCAGGGAGCCATCGCTGGGTGTTGGTCAGCTATGCAGGGTTGGTTCACACGGCCTCAACTTTGAGGAGGTACGTTGCAAGTAATATTAGGAAGTTTACTTTATGTGGTTGGCTCTTGATACTTATTAGTTTACCATGTAAATACCTTCACGTGCATGATTATTTCAGTGATACCCATATTTTATCTCGTATTCCATGAATTCTCTGAAGATTTCAGTTAAGTTCTGTCAGGTGAAAACGATCTGGTCTGTTAACATTAGAGAAAGAACTTCAGAACATTTTGTAAGAACATGTGTTTGGTGAAGTGTGTGTGTATGAATTTTGGGAAGAAAAACTTATTCAGAATGGTGCATGGCTTAAAACAGCATGACAAGCATGGAGCTCACAAGAAGACTTATGAATTTTTTTACTGCTGTATACTTATAACTCTCCTTTCACATCTGCTTTGTATTTTTGTATTTTCCCAGCACTTTCAGAGCCACAATTCCAATTGTGGTTTTATTAAGTGAGCTAGAAATGGATTGCATAGGTGCAGGTGAAAGCAACATCTGGCTTGCTAACTTTATGATTGTCGGAGAGTAAGGACAACTTTACTCTCTGATGTAATGTTATTCCTCTTGTCTTCCAAAAATGAAAAAAAAAAGTTATTTTCTTCAGGGTGCATTGTCTATGAAAGGGCTTTATGAGGATATACCCTTACAGAAATTCTTTTTGTGTACCGTCTTAAATGTTAACAACCAAAAGATACAAACTTTAGTAATAGGAAAGAAAAACAAATTGCTTAACATGTGGATAGTATTCCATTCGTGCTATTTCAATACTTTTGTTAAATGAAAGATTAAAAGTGGCATTTTTAAAGAGAAGGCTTGATAATGCTCCCACTTCAGTAAGTAGTACAAGTAAACTTGCTAATAAGCCCCTCTAGGCTTGATGTCTAACATGTGTGGCTTTATGGCGACTGGAAACTTGCAGCGTTCATGTTTCAGAGCAGACATCTTCACCGCTCCGCCTGGTAGAACCGATCACCGCATTGTTCATTGCTAGACCTCAGTCTGACTCACAAAGAGCAGAAGTACTGGAGTCGCGCAGAGAGAGCTCGTTCTTACTTTTTGGAGATTTATTTTCTTTAGTGTTTGATTTTATTCTGATTGATATCTGTCATATCTAGTGAGAAGAAAGGCTACCTACTCTTTTAGAGAGAATGCCTTTCTACAACGTGCCTTCTCTTGGGACGCAAAACAGCCTATATGGCAGAGCTACAGGCCTTGAAAACAAGACCCAGGTGGCTGAGGGATTATAAACCTTGGAGTTAGGCAGTTCTAGATTCCTGGCTTTGCAGCAGCCCACTCGGTGAGTTATTTCCCCAGGCCAGATATAACCTAGAGATTATATCCCGGAAATAATAAGGTCTTTTGTTGGCTACCTGTTTTTAAACTGTATTATTCCTGTATTGGACTTCTCTGAAAATTGTTATGACACCCCATCTCCCTAAGTTGGAAAACTTTATTTAATTCAGTAGTATATTAGATGTGTTGAGTTTGAGTGTTAGTGGCTGTTGTCCCTAGGAATTTACTGATTTATATATGGCAAACTTGTCTGGGTGAGCAAAGACCTTTTTCTCAAATTCCTCAGCATAGTGCTTTCTCTTATGTTTCCTGGTTGAAAATTCCTTCTCCTTTTGACCACTGAGAGACCATTATTAGCTCTTCTTTTACTCTCATGATATAAAAGCATTTTGGGGGGAGTTAATTAACAGTCTGTCCTTTTCCGTATTCAGAAGTTTTAAAAATCTGTTTAGTTCCTGGGGAAAGCATATATTAAAATAGAATATTGCATGAAAAAGCCACATCCAGATATTACTTCTGAGATAAAAGACCCGATAAGGAAGCCAGTGACTTTCTGTCTTTTTTGCTTGGGATGTGTACTAGGCATTTCCATGGTGATTAGTGTTTTATAAATGCCAGAGATAAATGGTCACAAGAAACTGCTGCAAACAGCAATAAGTATTGAAGTAAAGGCTTAAACAGTCCTCTCCTACCAGCTTCCCCTTGTGATTCACTCCCTGTGAAACTGCAACTTGTGGGCCTAGCTGACCGAGCTAAAAAGCTTGTGTATAGAGTTTGTATTATCTTCCAACCACCTGGCACTTCTATATTTTCACTTTCTTTAAAAATATATATCGCCATACAGTGGCTCAAAACATATCAATACATTTGTTGTAACGTTGGCAGCATTTGTTGTCAAAACTTACTCCCTTTTTGTGGGGAAAAGTCCTAATAAGCCCACACGTAATGGAAATTATAAATGACAGCTGCCAGTCCCGGGAGCCCTGCCTGCATGTGCAGTCCTGCCGGGAACCCAGAGCCTGTGTCAGATCAAGTCACTCGATTGGCAGTTCTTGTTGCTCTCTCTATGCCAGCTGGCAGGTTACCAATAAGAATAAATCATACAAAGTGGGAATGATGATATTGTTGGCACCTGTTGAGTAAGGTAAAGTCTGTTTTACTTATAAGCCATAGACTATGGAAAATTGACCAAATCCCATCCTGTATATCATACCTGGGCATTTTTTGTGTTTGTACCTGGAAGTCTGTGTAACTTGGCAATGGCAAGTGGTACTCTAGATACAAGCCTGGCTTGAAGCATCTTCTTTCCTAAAGAGGTGTTGTAAATAGAGCCCATCTCAAAATTACTATCAAAGTGCTACAGTGCAGGAATTGCATTCATTACATTAAATGCACAATTCAAGGGTGAGGCTTTTCAAGGGATTTGGAGGGGTGAACTTCATTCGTGCAAGGTTAGTTGAAAACAGTTACCTTGAGTTCCAGTCAAAACCAGCTTTGGTTGCAGACTGTGATTAAGGTTTATCTTGTGTCATGTTTAGTCCACAGTGGCTGTGGTTTCCTAATTTGCCATCATCGAGCATCGGATTCCTGTTTCCAGGACAGAACCAACACTTATATCCTATTGCTGGTCTCCCCATGGTGTGTGGGAACACTATGCCAGCTATATAGATGTCTTATAAATGCAGGAAACATTCGTAACTTTGGAGTTCCCGTGTTCTGAACTCTAATTTTGTCCTGTGCAAAGTGGCAATAGTAACACAAATATTTTACCCGTTTCAGCTTCTTTCTCTGCTTTGTTTCATTTTATTCCTTTTCTTGTGGATACCATAGGACTTACAAGTGTGTTCAAAATGTCGTGTTTCTATGTGGTTTAATCTCTACTAGGTGTTTACTGGATCTGAATGCCTGTAACAAACCAACCACTTAGTATTCTTCCTGATAATTAAATGTTCGATGTGATCACCTAAAACCTCGTAAGCTTAAGGTTTTGAGGCAATAGTAAGGAAAACAAAAATTGCCTCATCTTTTCAGATGCCTGTGTGCTCTGCATTAATTCATACAATAGATTTTTTTATACTAAAGTTTTCTTAAGATATGACAAGTGATTATTTCTTTAAGTATGTACTCTATCCATTATTAAATTGATTATTCAAATCTCATTTAAAACAAGAGGCCAGATGGCAGTATTCCAGTATTTGTTGCTACTAGCAACCACAAACCCCAAACTGAATGATTTTCCATTTTTCACTGTGGATGAAGGGATCTCTTCATTTTACATGCAATAAAAAGAAGCTACAGCTAACCAATTACAAAACAAGATTGTTACACCAATACTTCATAAAAATAATTTCCTGACACTCTGTTACACTTGTTGATGAGCTCATAAAATATGCGATCTTTTTCTAGGTTTGCTGACTTTGTTACCAATTATAATTTTTAGTTAGAATATTATTGTCGTGAAAGGAAGGTTTGGGTTTTTTTGGTTTTGTTTTAACTAGTTCAGATTATGAGATTCTAATTAACAGGATTATGACTTTCTAAGAAAGTATAAGAAAAAATAAAATTAAGAAAGGCTCAGAATGTAATTTACCCGATGGCTGATACCTGTGATTCAAGTAAAAGAAATGTATATTTAGAGTAAACTTTAAGGTGATATAATAATGCAAAATGACAATTGGAGAATCGGTGCTTAATGTCTTTTCAGAAGTATCTATGATTTAAAAAATAAGGACTGAACCGATAACTAGAACTTACTCAAAGCCTCACTCTTAGCATTTAGGAGTCCCACAGCTGACCATTTCAGCTAATTAGCCAAAAATTGACAGTAGGGCAAGGACTATCTGTGTCTTCTCCTTAATGATAACTTGCTGCATAGTAAAAAGTGATGTCAGTATAGCTCATTAATTGGTATCAGAGAAGAGATAATAACAATAATAAAGAAGAATACGTAGAAGTAACTTTTTCATTTTCATATAAGGGGCTGTTTTGCATACAACTCATTTCTTCATATGTGTACTTATAAGCATCTAAATGTATGTGTTTCCTGAGTATGTGTGAGCTTGGCACTGCAGATATGAAAGCTGAGTATTTTAATGGTACTTGACTGAAACTTTATTTTGGTCATAATATTAAACGGTCTAGAGCTGCATGTATTTTGTTACTTCTTGTTTGTTCTTCGTTCCCTATCAGATCAAGTAGTAAAATTCCCACCAACTGTGGTGCATACCACTGGCCCATTTTTCCTTGGTTGCTCTTTAGACAACAAAATTTCTGGTCAATGATCTGCATTTCTGCATAACTGTAAATTTACTATACATTGGGTATTAAATGTAACTTGACTTGTTTCTTAATCTGTGTAGGAGATGAGAAAATGGGTCCTAAATGACAGATGTTACTGAGATTGCTTAATGCGCTGCCAGAAAGTTCTGAGAGTAAATAAAGAGGCTAGCACCAAAAATGAGATAGTATAGGCAAATATGAAGGTATCCTTTTGTTATTTATTCAATTTAACAAGAGATTTTAGTAAGTTAAAAATTCTCAGAACTAACTTTTGAAATAAAATGCCTGGTTAATAGTAAACATCCTCAGTCCCACTATCTAGAGACTATTTACACTCTGGTAATTTCAAGAAGCAAATATTAGCTTATAAATGCTGTGATGGCAAAATGTGCTAGCATACATGTTAAGTTTCTAATCAAACATTGCAAAAATTCATTAATCAGTATTTCATAGTTCATTACAGTCTGACTAATTTTGAAATCCTTCATGTAAATTGATTAAATGTCTTCAGTATTCAGATAAATGGGCTTTTGTTTTAAGCAACCTTTACTGCGAAGTCCATATTTCTCCAGGATTGAGTTCTGGTAACATTTGACTGTCATGTCTGACATACTAGCCAGTTGCCATTTCACCCCTTCTTCTTCCCTTCCTCTGTATTCCAAATATCTCATTGACCAATTGTGAGAAAAATATTCTTAAATCTTCTTTAGACGTAACAGGTCATAGTTAGAAAGTGCTCCATCATCTACTGTCATCAGTCAGCAAAGCTTTTTTTTTTTTTTTTTTGCGTAATGCAACTCTTGCCCTTGTTTAAAGTGTTTAGGGGAACTGTTTTGCTGTAGAGATAGCACACATGTGAACACCTCAGGTTGGTGATCGTCTTATTTTAAACAATAGAATACACGTGGAAAATACTCTAAGGGCAAAAGCTCAGCTGTAGCACTCAAATACGTGTTGCCTTAGTACGCAAGCATTTAACCAGGGGCACGCTGCCCTCCGAATATCCTCTGCCTAAGGCAGCCCCCGAAGCTGCTGCCGAATGCCAGCTCCCACCAGGGACAGGCAGGACTCTGCCCTCCACCAGGGCAGAGCTCGCTCAGTGGGGCTGCTGAAACGCCAGGGAGGACTCTGGTTTCACTGAGCCTTGTGTTAGGTTTTACAGTTTTATGCAAGACTGTGATGGGAGATTAACGGAGCTACTGCAGAACATAGTGCTTTTTATTAGAGAGATACCACATTCTTTCTCATGTAAACACCCAGCAGTTACTCTATATGGCAAACACAGAGAACAGCCTCGTAGGGTCTTCTGCAAAATAAATTCTTGTGAAGGCATAGTGCTGGCTGGAAAAGTAGCGGCCATATGCTCGTTTACTTTACTGGGCAATTTAAAATTTCTACTGTGAATTTTTAACTGGCTTTTCAAAAGTGTTCGTCATGGTTTAATTATTTCAGAGCTCATACAATGTGAATGTAAGGGCCTGAAGGGTGGCCAGCATATATTAAGTTGGCAAGTAAAAATCTGACTGCAGAAGTTTGTTGGTTATTCAGCTAGAGTCTTCTGTGTATCCAGATAAGGGATTTACTCTGTGTGTCCTCTTGGGTGTTTTTTTAAAATCCCAGTATACTCTTAATATACTGATCATTTTGCTTGTGCTGAGATCTCTAGTCCGCCTTTTGCAAAAGCTGCAGAGGTGGCAGCTTCTGTGATCTGCCTTGGATAGTGCCATCTTTTGATCTGCATGTTCTGCCCTGACTGTTTTCTCTGATGCTCTAGAAAGGAGATTTTGGTCTGCATTGTTTTCCTCTTCTCACAGTTTGGTAAATGAACTGGGACATCTGCAGATTATGTAAATTATTTTGCTTAATTTTTACTAGCATTGCTGCAGCGTGCCCTTTTCACCCCTTGACAAATTGTTTCTGGAGTCTAAGATTCTTCTTACTTAGTTCCTTCTCGTTACTTCTGTGCTCCAGAAACACGATCTTTCTGCAAGTTATGTCTTCAGCAAATGAGGGAAATGGTATACTGTTCGCTCCCTGGTCGCTCTGAGATGCACGTAAATCGTAAGATGCAATTGCAGGAGCACGGCCCTCAGTAAAGCCAGAGCTGCATCTGCCCTAACTGATGCTTTATTTATTTATTTTTTTATGAGCAGTTCAGTAGCAGTTGCCACGACAGTATCTATAAGAATAAGAGGCAAAGCCAACTTTAACCGAAGGCAATTGCTCTGCTCTTGAAGAATATCTGCGTTGTTTTGATTTGATATTTAAAAAGAAATAGGATTCCAGGAGGTACAGGATGATCTAAAAGGGCTGATCTCAGATAAGCAGAGAACTTCATGAAAACTTGAACCCCGAGAAAAATCTAGTAGACAGTAACACAGTAAATCTAGTGGACAGTAACATGTTACAGTTGTTGCCTTTGTTTTTCATCATTTAGGAATTGATTGGCAAGCCACATCTTGTAGTGAAACATGCTGCGTCTGATGACTATAGAGGTATTTTTTTAAAACTGGCCATGGCCAAACTGAAACCAGATAGCTGTTTTGGATCAATGTTGTTTTCAAATATTTATGTGTATTTAGTCTTGCATGTTCTTTCTTATAGGCTGTACTGATCACATACCATGTATAAGCAGAATATACCTTAATTTTCTTCCTGATCTTTGCTTAGTCAGCATGATTAATCATTTCAGTGACCTTTTAACCAAAGGTTTGAAATTTTTCACGTGACATTCTCACGTCTTCCTCTTTAGTTGGCACATTCCCCTAATCGCCGCTTTGTTTGGATCCTTGGCCTTTGCAGTCCTTTTGAAAGCCCAGTAGAATGCCCGGGTTTTCAGATGTGTAATGCTCACCCACCAAGGAAAGGCTTTCAGGAATGTGCTTCATTTCTGGCTTATCTTGAATTCTTTCCCTGTTTTAGCACTTCCCAGTTTTTCTTCATCTATTGAAAGACTTTCAGTTTTGAGATAGAATTGTGAACTTTTTTTATTTTAGAGCAATGACTTTTTAGTATGGCTCAAAGTCTGATACTGTATGAAACCTATTAAGATGCCTTCAGCACTTCACAAGACTAGTATTTTATTGTTTTAGCAGAGCCTTTTTGAGGTAAAATACTATGAGCTAGTTTTTGTGTGTTGAGTTCTTAATCATGTGAACAGCCTTGGTTGTTTCTTGGGAGCTCTGCTCTAAGAATTACAGAATAAAGCCCAGTAGATATAAGCCAACTCATCGATGAAGGAGTTTTGTATCTTCTTTTCCTCCTAATCACTATTAAAAGTGTAAATGTTTGATTCAACTGAAGGGAGCTGCGATGAGTTCAAGGGTTTTTATCATAAGCTTTGACCAAGCTATTAAAATGAGACTTTCAAAGGTATTAGGTACTTAATTGAAATCCCTTGGAATATCTGAACTGAGATGCTCAGTCGTGTCCCTTGCTGGAATTTGGTGCACAGCTGATACCAAGAGCTGTCAGAAATTCCACTGGTATTTTGACACAATTTGCAATGATTTGCAGGGACAGAAAGGCATTCTTCTCTCTTTCAAACTTCTCCTCCTGTGGATTATTTGATGTCAATAGTAAAATTTCATCTTTTTCCTTTCATGTCAGTCTAGAGGAAAAAAAAACCAAAAAACCAAAAGACTGGAAAAGGACTATTTCAAGTAAATTTTTTACACTTACCAGATCCCAAATGACATTTATTTCCACAATGTTATTCCTAGTAAGCATTTTATTTAACAAAAGAGTAAATCTTTCAGAAAACAATTACATATGAATACTTCTATGCCTATCTCTGTTTTTTCTGAACAAATTTCTCCTTTAAGGTTTGCAAATTTTAATTCCAGTGGTAGTACTTTTTTGTTTCTTTAAGCAGCAGCCGTGTCAGTAGCTGTGCAATAGTATGTGTTCCAGCTTTGTTTCCTGTAGTAATTTCATAGCATATGCCTTCAGTAAAGATGCTGTACTTACAAGTATAAGGTGAGCAGAATACAGAGGATATGCCTCCTAGTTACCCGGGAGAGATACCAACATGTGAAAGACGAAAAAATATTGAAGCAATATGTACTTCTACCTAGCTTTTATGAACATAAAGTTTTGAAACAATTTATCCCTCACTTCAGTAATATTTGTGTCTTTCATAAATCATATTTACATATATTTTATGGAAAAATAGCTCCCCTTACTGCCTCTGTAATAAAAGAGTCTTTGCAAATCTGCTCCCTAATAAATTAAAAGTAGCTGGCCACATCTTTTTTGAAAGTCATAAAGGGGAATTAAGTGCCCATCTCCCATTAACTTTTGATGATGCCTGAGAAAATCTGCCAGAAGATTTCTCACAGATGCCTCCGAAGCCAGTGGCTTGGAGTTTACTTTGATTTTAGGAGCAAGAAATTTGCCATGTTACACTCTGCTTTTTTGTCTCAGAGAAGATCGTTGTTTAGTAATGTGCCCATGCCTAACACGTGTCCCCCTCTCCCCCCCAAAAAAATGTCAACGTTCAAAGGCTGAGGATGCTTTACTTCAGCAATACAGGCTTTTATAACGTTATAAATGTAATTTTTTTTAAAACCATGCCTTCTGATATGTCTTATTGTATGGCCCTAATAAAATCCTCAGTGATGTGTGTACAAGTTCACCTCCCCAGAACAGTAGTTGTCCCCCCAAGCAGCATTCGTGGCAGTGGCTGTTGCCATTAGAGGCGGCCCATATGAAAGTGGAAGCGTGTAACTTGTGTTCTTGCTTGTCCGTTCACATACTGTGTGCCTTTGGCAGAGTGTCTCCCATCTTGGTGACTGTCTTCCTTCTCCTCTCTAGAGATTTTAAGATATATGGACTAGAATTTATTTTAGTGAGTGTTTGTGCAGCATTTGCTCAATGGAGCACTGATCCTGAATCCTGTAAGTAGATAATAGCAAAATGGGTTACGAAAGGCATTAAAGGTACGAGTAACAGTATAGGAGCTAGGGATGTCTTCAGTTTCCATTTTCCTATTGTTTCATTCCAAAAATTGTTTGCTATATAGCTGTTTTGCTGCGCTGTAGCATGTTGCTGTGTGGCATATATTTTGTAGGTATGCTGCAGAGAGGGTGGAAAAGCACAAGACCAGAGTCACTCATGACGAAACTTGACTGCACAAGCTCAAAGAGGTTTTTAGTGTTAGAGTTCTCCTTGCATCTACTGAATCCTTTACCCTTGGTGGTGGTAGCAGCTGCTGGAAACACAGCCACAGTAGAAGTAAGATTGCTGTAGTTCTGAAGGCAATGAACTAAAAATGAGCAATCGGGGTCTACAACAATCTACGGACACGGGGAGTAAAATCTTCCAAATGGCTTAATTAAGTCTGTTGTGCAGGCTGAGTCATTGATCCAAAGGTGACTGTCTAAAAAGGGGGCAATTTGGTGGAAAACCATTTTTTTCTTGGATTAAAAATTACGAAGTAAAATTAAAAAAAAAATGGAGATTTGTCTATAATTAAGATTTCTTCATGTGTACTGTTTTTTTCTCCCTCTTCACATTGGACTTTCAACTTATTAAACTGAAAATCAGAGAAAATAACTTAAATCTGTCCTATACGCAATACCCATTAGTTTGATTTGAGTTAATTTTCTTTGGAAATTAAAATAAACTATAGGTAGTTTGCTAAATAAAAGCAAGATAAACTTTATGATCCAATGGTGATGTAAGCACTTTTTGTTCTCATTTACAATGGTAAATTTGATCTGGATTAGCTATGAGGAGCTACATATCTAACAAAGCATTTAACAAAAAATTAAGAGAAAATGTCTTTATATTGAAACCATTTCTCAAAACTAAAAAAAGGGTGCTTTCTGAAAATATTGTCAATATGCTAATAAGAATGATTTTAAAAGATTTTGCTAGAGTTTGAATCTAAGCAGCTAACGTTAGACAAGGGTTAGCTATGTAAATCCAACTTGAGTTGCCATTATTAACCATTAATCTTAAAATAGATGAATCCATAGACACTGGAATCATACACTGATAATTTAATATAAATGTATTAGACTTGCTAATAATATTCTGCCAAGGCCTGTTTTAAGCATCTGAAAAAAACACAGACTAACTCATAGTAATAACATAATTTTAGACAGTATCTTAGTTTGGGAAAATATGTTTTATGTTACAGAATTTCAAAAGATAAAAATATTTTAAAATGTTCTCCTTATGCTTCTATTGTATTTTTACTTTATTGCTGGTGATTTCTACTTTTGACTAGCTAATGGGAATGTATTTTTTCTCTGTATTGCTATTACCTCTTCCTGCTACTTTCCAGGTCACTAATTTTTCTGCTTAGAGTTCATTCTGCTTAGACCGATATGCTGTCTTTTTTAATGAGGTTATTTCTGGGTTATTAGCCTTCCTGTTATATGATACCTTATGTGAAAGATCTAATTGATGTAAATCAAACATAGCTTGCAGAAGAAAATCAAAATGATCTTTTAGATATTTTGTAGGTTCATGTGTATCTCAGAAATTTTGTACTTAAAGCTACTTTTTAGACAAGAGGGTTATATGTGGCTAATAACACAAATAAATCTTTTTTTATTCATACATTAACAGGTTCAAAGAAGTGGAAATTGAAGAAATGCATTGGCATTTTGGTTTGCTGAATAAGCTTTAGATGGAAATTACTCTGAAAAGTATTTAGTGGGAGGGGTTTAATTGTACAGTTCAATAACCTCAGTAACATTTTTTTATTAAAGCATTCTTACATAAGCCGTTAAGCTTTAGGTTAATTTTTACTGTTATTTTCTGGTTATATTTAATAACAGAGACTGGAAATACAACTAAGACTGTGCTATACCTTGTTAACACTTTTAAATGGATTACATGTATACTGCCTTCTTAGATTTTTTTTTTTTCTTTTTGCAAATTTTGCAGTCAAAAGGATTGTGTTGTTCTGTTACACATATTAAAAGCATGTTGTATTCCAGTCATTTTGCTTGTGGCAATCAGTAGTGTCAATGGGAATTGTGTGACTTTTGTATATACATCATAATTATACAGGAAAGTAAAATGCAATTTATTCTTTTTCACACTGGCTTTCCCCTCCTTTGAGGTCTGATATATTTTACCGGAACCAAAATGTCCTAGTTTAAAGGTACATGAGTGACCTTTATGTAAACCAATTCATATTCTTCTATACTCCCTGTGCATGTTTTACATAATGTACACATAAAAGACATGTTGTTTCTTGAGAAAATATCTGGCACTATACACCCCAATTTACCTAGCTGTGAATATTTAGAGATGTATTGCATTGGAATTTAAAGTTTCTCTTGCCAGCTGTCAAGTTTTTGGTTGTTTTGTGTTATTTTGGTTCTTTTTTTGTTTGGTTGGTTTTGGTTTTTTGTTTTGGTTTTTATTATTATTTTGCCTGTGTTTTAGGGTTGGATTATGTAGCACTGTCAACCTCTGCTGCCACACCTTAGTTCTATTTAATACATGTACAAAATTGTTTTTCCAGCAGAAAACTAGGACAAAACCCCATTTTGATCTGCTTTACAGCTCTCTAATGAAAGACAGTCTCTAATAAGAAAGCCTTTCAAGCTAATAGGATACATTTTGTTTTGCTTTTGCTCAGAGCTAGCAAAGCACCCATTAGTATTCCTGAATCACTAGATTTATTTTATTTTTCAAGAACCCGAGAGAATTCCTGGTTTTGAGGGATACAAACATAATAAAATGTTGGAATGTCTGCTGAATCTTGTGCTGATCTTCTGAGCACGCTTAGAGTCAATGAAACCTTTTGTGGGAACCTGAGCAGGCCTAGACTGATCCGTGTCTTCTGGAAATGAAACAAACATATTTGCCTATAGACAATGTGTTTTCAGACAAAACTTCCTGGTGAATTTTTGAGAGACAATAGATTGTGTGAGAAATTATAGTGAATAAAAACATACATCACAGAAAATAACATCAGTTTAAGCAATAATTTAATTTTTTTTTTCTTGTTGCCAGTGAATACAGAAGAAATCACAACAGTTCAAGTAAAGACATTTCCCTGTTGGAGGTGAGTTAGCAGTCGTTAAATGAAAGAAAGAAGACGATAATGACAGCTAATTTCTAAGAAGCTACAATTTTGTGGTTGTCAAAGCCAGACACACATTTCAGCAAGTAAAGTTAGATGTGTCTGTTTCTAATTTGATGACTTCTATTACGCCATTTGGACATTGCGGATTTAAATTAATGAAATTAGTTTCACTGACATAGTTTTCCCAAAATTCACTGCTAGGTTCATGAGATTTCAAAGTATTGACATTATTGTTGTTTAAGATGCTTAATTTGAACTGAGGACCTTAAAGGACCTAACAAAAGACCTAGGCAAACTGAGTTTAAGAATTAGATAGGATATTATAATTTATTTCCTTGAAGCACATAAATTGAGGGTGAAAAAAAGTAAAACAAATGAAAAAGAAAACACCTGATACCTTTGTTGAGGAAAAAAAATAAAAGCAGTATCTGGAATTCCCTCCACAATATCAAGTGGATCCAAACTAACATCTACTTGGGAAAACTTCTTACAGGTACATCCAATATCAAAAATCTCTTGAGAAAACTGTTGTACAGTGGCATTGTCTGGCATAGCAAAGACAGGTTCTGTTTATAAAACTACAGAAAATTTCCTCCACTGAGGAGGAAGGTAAATGAACTTGTGGGTTTTCTGGAAGGTTTTTCCTGCAGCTGCTCGCTGCTAGATGGTGCAACAGTGCTGTGGCTGCCAGAAGGTCCTCTACAGAGCGCCTTCATATCGATACCAATGTTGCCTATTCCACGTGCAGCAAATGCCATGAAATACCCTTCTAGCAGAGTCACATTCTTCAGCAGTTACAGAGATGCGATACAGTGGTACTGCATCTTCAAAAAATCTGGACTGTCACTTGTCTGGGTAATCTTCTGCACTAGACCCTTTCTTTTCCTGGAAGCCCATAGTCTTGTATCTGGAATCCTTGCTGGACTATCTGGTTCAGTTTTATGGATTAATCTGAGCATGGAATTGTTCTGCAGGTTACAATAGAAGTAGAAAGTCTTTAATCCTAAATTGTGTCTCTTCAAATTTTAGCTAAGTCCAGCCCACAGTAACTTGTGCCTTGGGCTCCATCAGGAGCTAGAGTGGTTCAGAGTGCTCTTCTGGGTGTAGCCCACAGTATGATCTGAGGAGCCTTTTGAAAGCCTGGGAGAGTTGAACAGAGATGGCTCTAGTAGTACGATCCCCAAAAACTGATGTGCGGAAGTAGGCATAAATTCAAACCATGAGTCTTGCAGAGAGCTTGGTCCCTAAATGTTCCCGTAGCAGGTGATGGTCTGGATGGAAGGTATTCCTTTAAGATCCACCATCACAATGCAGTTGAAACAGCTTTTGTTTCACGTTCCTAGCTAGATGAAGCTCACCATTGAGCAAGGAGACCTCTGCTACATGGCTTTAACTGACAAATTGCTGAACAGCCCAGTCCTAGGGCTGAACAGGAGCCCAGGATCAGTTTTGGGCTTGGGAGACCCATACATCTGCAAGGCCTCAAAAATTAAGTCCTTGTAGGATGCATTGTGTGGGAGAGTTTTTTTCGTAAAATGTGAGCTTGCCAGGTGTATCCTTTGCAATACAACAAAGTAAATTCTTTTCTTCTGCATTAGTCCTTGTGTTCTATTGCCCACAGCAACTCAGTTCTGTTTAGCTGTGGGCTGCTTATCCACAGCAAGTAACCGAAATGTATGATTGTCTGAAAATTGCTTATTTGTCAAGCTCTGTTAATTCTAAAGTTTATCTGATGATTTATTATTTTAAAAGTAGTATATTGATAACAGAGGTTGTGGTAGAATGCTGCTAGAAAATAGGAAGTTTGTATTTATGTGATAAAAGCAGCAGTTAATTTGCATTATTCTATATAGTTTTTATTGGTTGCACACGTCTAAATGCAGTCACACAATTGCTGAATGCTGTTGAGGTCCACACATTGCTCAGTGATGGAAGACAGCCACTATAAGACTTCAAAGCATGTTTCCATCAGTTTCCTCTTGTAAGGCAGGTGGATGGCTGACTGTCCCCCAAACTGGCCTGTTGGGCTGACAACAAATGTATCTGAATTCATCCACAAAATGCTTGGTGTTACTTGAAAAAAAGTCTGAAGAGGCAAATATTAGTAGCTTGTTTGGCAAAAGTTTAACTGAAAACAAATGACGAGTTTTTTAGTGCTTCTGTTTTGTATTTACTTTACTTACTAGTGATATTAAATTAATAGTTTACATTCAGCTGATATTAGAGTTTTGGGTAGTGTTAACAGTTGGGTGAAATGTCCTGGTTCCGGTGGGGATAGGGTTAACTTTTCCTGGTATTCCATGCCATGTGAGCCACGCCCACCCTGAGCTGCCGGGGGAGGGGGCAGGAAGTTGCTGCTTAAAAGCGGGCTGGGGCGGCCCGGGTCCGGCCGGCGAGCGGCGAGCGGCGGGGGGAGCGGCGGTTCCGTAATCGCGTTTGTATATTCCCCTATCCGTGTTGTTATTGTTGTTGTTTGCCTGTTCCCTTTGCTGTTCTGTTAAACTGCCTTTGTCTCAACCCAAGAGTCTTGCCTTTTCTTACGATTCTTCCTGTGTTTGGAAGGCACGAGCGAGCGACACGTGGTTCTTTGTTGCCATCTGAGGCTAAACCACGGCAGTCCTTTTGGCGCCCAACGTGGGGCTCGAAGGGTTGAGATAACGACAGAATCCAACTAGAATGTGGAAAAAACGGTTTTGGGTTTTTTTTGTATGCATTTATTTTATTAGGTAAGTAGTCACTGGTCATCATGTTGCTTGGTTTGTTCTCATGGCTGTGTTACATAAATTCCTATATGGCTTATGTACTCCCTGCGATGCTGTTTACCATGTCTGGAACAGGGATGAGGATTATCATTCTGCTGTCCTGTGCGATATCTGTTTATGATATGATAACATCACTGTTCAGACGGCTATTTTGGGGTGTTTATGCGGTTTTGCTGTCCTGTCCGTACATTGGACACCGTCTCTCAGAATTTGTTAATAATTTCCCCAGCCCTTTTGCCTCCCTTTTCTCCTTCGGGTCAGGTATGACAGCTTTTGAGAATTTTGAATATCCTTGGGATACTCAAACTAGCGTGTTCGTAGTGCTATGTCTCCTGAATACGTTCCAGGTCTTGTTTTGGGTTAAGCGACTATTTAAGACTACCACCCGGAGATCTGCTCCGAGGCTGGATAGTCAGGGGTGGCATGGCATGTGGGAGAGCATGGGCAGGTACCTAGAGAACTACTCACCTCCAATGGTCTGGGACTTCACCCCTGAACAATTACAGGACCCTGATAAAGTGGTAGAATATTTGAAGGGAAAATGCTGTGGCTATTCTAGAGAGGCACAACTCACCGCGCTGTGCTGGGCCCTGGCCAGTATCTACCAGGCACTGCTCAGAATTATGCAGCACCCTCAAGGGGAAGAGATGGAAACCAGACCTGCGGCGGCCCCTGCGGCTGCTGCAGCCCCTGCTGCAGCCCCTGCGGCGGCCCCTGCGGCTGCTGCAGCCCCTGCTGCAGCCCCTGCGGCGGCCCCTGCGGCTGCTGCAGCCCCTGCGGCGGCCCCTGCGGCGGCCCCTGCGGCTGCTGCAGCCCCTGCGGCGGCCCCTGCGGCTACTGCAATCCTTGCGACAGACACTGCGGCTACTGCAATCCTTGCGACAGACACTGCGGCTACTGCAACCCCCGTGGTAGCCACTGCCACTGAACCAGGGAACCAACCCATGCCAGTATCAGTTGCCCCCATACAGAAGAAGAAGTACACAAAGAAATCAGTTCGCTTAGTAAGAGATGATGATGAACCAGGGCCATCACGAGAGCAGGAGGAAGAGGCAGAACCAGAGATAATTACTCGATCCCTATCCTTGAGTGAGCTGCGGGATATGCGAAAAGATTTTAGCCGACTTTCAGGCGAGCACATTGTCACCTGGCTGCTCCGGTGCTGGGATAATGGGGCCAGTAGCCTGGAATTAGAGGGTAGGGAGGCCAGGCAGCTGGGATCCCTGTCTAGGGAAGGCGGCATTGACAAGGCGATCGGGAAAAAGACCCAAGCCCTCAGCCTCTGGAAACGACTCCTGTTAGGCGTGAGGGAGAGGTACCCCTTCAGCGAGGATGTTGTATGTCAGCCAAGCAAGTGGACTACCATGGAAAGAGGTATCCAGTACCTGAGAGAATTAGCCGTGCGGGAGATGATTTATTATGACTTGGACAATGCAGACTTACCCACAGACCCTGATGAGGTGCGATGCACAAGGCCCATGTGGCGGAAGTTTGTACGGAGCGCACCATCGTCATATGCCAACTCCCTGGCAGTAATGGAATGGAAAGGTGAAGAGGGACCAACGGTGGATGAGGTAGCTGGCCGGCTCCGGCGATATGAAGAAAGTCTCTCTTCCCCCCTTGTCTCAGCTGTGGAGAAACTGTCGCGGAAGGTCCAGCAACTTGAAGAGAATATGTCCTACTCCCCACCTGCACGGGCCAGCATCTCAGCTATTAGAAGCAGGCATTTCCCCACTCAAGAGAGAGAGTACAGAGGGTACACACCACGAGGCACCCTGTGGTTCTACCTGCGGGACCACGGAGAGGACATGAGGAAGTGGGACGGACAACCTACTTCGATCCTGCGGACACGGGTACAGGAGTTGCAAGGAAGGACAACCACAAAAGGGGATCCCTCCAGGAAAAGTGCCGCCCCAGTTTCCAGTGGGCCGTTCCCCAGACAAAGCAGAAGGCTTGATCTTGCTTCTGATCCTCTTGAAGGAACTTCCAAGTCATTTATGCAAGAAGTGAGTAATGGATACTATGACCAGTATTAGGGGGGCCCTGCCTCCGGCCAGGTGGAGGAAAGGGATAACCGGGTTTATTGGACGGTGTGGATTCGATGGCCTGGCACATCAGACCCACAGGAGTATAAGGCTCTAGTGGACACGGGTGCGCAGTGTACTTTAATACCATCAAGCTATAGAGGGGCAGAACCCATTTGTATTTCTGGGGTGACAGGGGGATCCCAAGAGTTGACTGTACTGGAGGCAGAAGTGAGCCTAACTGGGAATGAGTGGCAAAAGCATCCCATTGTGACTGGCCCAGAGGCTCCATGCATCCTTGGTATAGATTACCTCAGGAGAGGGTATTTTAAGGACCCAAAAGGGTACCGCTGGGCCTTTGGCATAGCTGCTTTGGAGACAGAGGAAGTTAAACAGTTGTCTGCCTTGCCTGGTCTCTCAGAGGATTCTTCTGTTGTGGGGTTGTTGAGGGTCAAAGAACAACAGGTGCCGATTGCTACCACAACGGTGCATCGGCGGCAGTATCGCACTAACCGAGACTCTCTGATTCCCATCCATGAGCTGATTCGTCAACTAGAGGTTCAAGGAGTGATCAGCAAGACTCGCTCACCCTTTAACAGTCCCATATGGCCGGTGCGAAAATCTAATGGAGAGTGGAGGCTAACTGTAGACTATCGTGGTCTGAATGAAGTCACGCCACCGCTGAGTGCTGCTGTGCCGGACATGCTAGAACTCCAGTACGAACTGGAGTCCAAGGCAGCCAAGTGGTATGCCACGATTGATATAGCGAATGCATTTTTCTCAATCCCTTTGGCAGCAGAGTGCAGGCCACAGTTTGCTTTCACTTGGAGGGGCATCCAATACACCTGGAATCGACTGCCCCAGGGGTGGAAACACAGCCCCACCATTTGCCATGGACTGATCCAGACTGCACTGGAACAGGGTGAAGCTCCAGAACATCTGCAGTACATTGATGACATCATTGTATGGGGAAACACAGCAGAAGAAGTTTTTGAGAAAGGGAGTAAAATAGTCCAAATCCTTCTGAACGCTGGTTTTGCTATAAAGCGAAGTAAGGTCAAGGGACCTGCGCAGGAGATCCAGTTTTTAGGAATAAAATGGCAAGATGGACGCCGTCAGATTCCAATGGATGTGATCAACAAAATAGCAGCTATGTCTCCACCAACTAGTAAAAAGGAAACACAGGCTTTCTTAGGTATTGTGGGTTTTTGGAGAATGCATATCCCAGATTACAGTCAAATTGTAAGCCCTCTGTATCAAGTAACCCGGAAGAAGAATGATTTTAAATGGGGTCCTGAGCAACGACAAGCTTTTGAACAAATCAAACAGGAAATAGTCCATGCAGTGGCCCTGGGGCCAGTCCGGGCAGGACAAGATGTTAAAAATGTGCTCTACACCGCAGCCGGGGAGAACGGCCCTACCTGGAGCCTCTGGCAGAAAGCACCAGGGGAGACTCGAGGTCGACCCCTAGGGTTTTGGAGTCGTGGATACAGAGGATCCGAAGCCCGCTACACTCCAACAGAAAAAGAGATATTGGCAGCATATGAAGGGGTTCGAGCTGCTTCGGAAGTGGTTGGTACAGAAGCACAGCTCCTCTTAGCACCTCGACTGCCGGTGCTGGGTTGGATGTTCAAAGAAAGGGTCCCCACCACACATCATGCAACCGATGCTACATGGAGTAAGTGGATTGCACTGATCACGCAGCGAACTCGAATGGGAAACCCCAGTCGCCCGGGAATTCTGGAAGTGATCATGGACTGGCCAGAAGGCAAGGATTTCGGAATGTCACCAGAGGAGGAGGTGACGCGTGCAGAAGAGGCCCCACCATATAATAAACTGCCAGAAAATGAGAAGAAATATGCCCTGTTCACTGATGGGTCCTGCCGTATTGTGGGAAAGCATCGAAAGTGGAAGGCTGCTGTGTGGAGTCCTACACGACGGGTTGCAGAAGCCAGTGAGGGACAGGGTGAATCGAGCCAGTTTGCAGAGGTGAAGGCTATTCAGCTGGCTTTGGACATTGCTGAGCGAGAAAAATGGCCAGTACTTTATCTTTACACTGACTCATGGATGGTGGCAAATGCTCTGTGGGGATGGTTACAGCAGTGGAAGCAGGGCAACTGGCAGCGCAGAGGCAAACCCATCTGGGCTGCTGACCTATGGCAAGATATTGCTGCCCGGATAGAGAATCTGGTTGTGAAAGTACGCCATGTAGATGCCCACGTACCAAAGAATCGGGCCACGGAGGAACATCAGAACAACCAGCAGGTGGATCGGGCCGCTAGGATTGAAGTGGCTCAGGTGGATCTGGACTGGCAACATAAGGGTGAACTATTCATAGCTCGGTGGGCCCATGACTCCTCAGGCCATCAAGGGAGAGATGTGACATATAGATGGGCTCGTGACCGAGGGGTGGACTTGACCATGGACACTATTGCACAGGTCATCCATGAATGTGAGACATGCGCTGCGATCAAACAAGCCAAGCGTTTGAAGCCTCTTTGGTATGGAGGGCGATGGCTGAAATACAAATATGGGGAGGCCTGGCAGATTGATTATATCACGCTGCCACAAACCCGTCAAGGCAAGCGCTATGTGCTCACAATGGTGGAAGCAACCACTGGATGGCTGGAAACATACCCTGTGCCCCATGCCACTGCCCGGAACACTATCCTGGGCCTTGAAAAGCAAGTCCTGTGGCGACATGGTACCCCAGAGAGAATTGAGTCGGACAATGGGACTCATTTCCGAAACAGCCTCATAGACACCTGGGCCAAAGAGCATGGTATCGAGTGGGTGTATCACATCCCCTATCACGCCCCAGCCTCTGGGAAGATAGAACGATACAATGGACTGTTAAAAACTACACTGAGAGCAATGGGTGGTGGGACTTTCAAACACTGGGATACGCATTTAGCAAAAGCTACCTGGCTAGTTAACACCAGGGGATCTAACAATCGGGCTGGCCCTGCCCAATCAAAACTTCCACGTACTGTAGAAGGGGATAAAGTCCCTGTAGTGCACATGAAGAATATGCTAGGGAAGACAGTCTGGGTTAGTCCTGCCTCAGGCAAAGGCAAACCCATCCGTGGGATTGCTTTTGCCCAAGGACCTGGGTGCACTTGGTGGGTGATGCGGAAGGATGGGGAAGTCCGATGTGTACCTCATGGAGATCTGATTTTGGGCGAGAATAGCCAATGAATCAGATTGTGTGCTGTTATAGCAGTTTCCTCAAGATCTACATCTTCAGCCTACAGACTGCGTGCATGAGCCACACCAGGTGCACCAGTCACAAGCTCCGAAAAATACAGCATGCAACAGACCAGCACCACCCAGCATCTCACCTGCCCTGAGAGACTGTTCTAACAGATGGAGCCCAAAGCCGTGGATTAAAAGAACTCAACGGACACTTTGGAGGGATGACCCATAAACTAAGGGTATTATATGTGTGTATATATATATATATAACAGGGGAAAGTGGTGGCAATTCATTGGAACCTGCTGGGCATGGCATAGATGGTATGGAATAAGGGGTGGATAATGTCCTGGTTCCGGTGGGGATAGGGTTAACTTTTCCTGGTATTCCATGCCATGTGAGCCACGCCCACCCTGAGCTGCCGGGGGAGGGGGCAGGAAGTTGCTGCTTAAAAGCGGGCTGGGGCGGCCCGGGTCCGGCCGGCGAGCGGCGAGCGGCGGGGGGAGCGGCGGTTCCGTAATCGCGTTTGTATATTCCCCTATCCGTGTTGTTATTGTTGTTGTTTGCCTGTTCCCTTTGCTGTTCTGTTAAACTGCCTTTGTCTCAACCCAAGAGTCTTGCCTTTTCTTACGATTCTTCCTGTGTTTGGAAGGCACGAGCGAGCGACACGTGGTTTTTTGTTGCCATCTGAGGCTAAACCACGGCATGAAACAACATAGATTTATTTGCAGCATATGGGCTGGGGCCGGGGGGGGAGAAGGTGATGTGACTTTTGTTCCTTCCCTTCCACACTTTTCTGATTTGCACTGAAACAGTAATGAGAAAGAAAATGTATGATTGTTTTTCCCTTCTGTAATAATTCTTATTTGAATTCCTTAGATGTTTCATTATCTTCGGTATTGAAGAGCTGGCTTGTTCATAACTCAATGTCTGCCTCTGCAGGACCTAAGCCCTTTTCGCATGCTTTGAAGTAATGGCCACTAACCATCACAGCTCGTTCTGCTCTCGAGTGGAGCTGCACAGCCAGGGTGGCACGGCCAGACACTGCTGCTATCTTGCCCTTGCAGCTCATAGCAGCCGGCAGTAGAAGCAAAAGAGTATCCATTCAGTAGAGATGCCATAAAGATATGCTAGATTTGGCCATCTGCCATACATGGAAGATAGCATCCAGTCAAAGCCTGAGTCTCCCACTCCCTATACTTCCTCTGTTGTCCTGGGCTTACAGGAGACCTCTGTTGTTTCTGGTTTTGAAGCTATCCAGAGATGACATTGGGCTAGCACAGGTCTTGCAATGTGCAGCGGTGGCGAGTGTCAAATAGCTTATGTTGTGTGTTTCCCCAAAATTAAGGATTTTAGGCAGTTTGTTATAGCAGGAGGATCTAATCACATATCCTCGCCAGGATAGACCTTTTCGTGAAGAGAGCACAAACGCTTGAAGCTCCTTACGCTGCTGCAGCATTGGGAGGTGCGTACTTTCTCTACAATGGAGGTTTTAAGAGGTTGAATCTTTGAAACTGATCATGTAGCAATTTTTGGCTTTGTTTTAAAACAACAAAAAAGCTATTTCCTTTCATTTACATCCCAGTCCTGGATATGTGCAAATGCTTTAGGGCTCTGGGTTTAAATGAGCAGAGGATTTGTGAGGTTCAGACACTTGGGGTTTGAATCTTACAGCAGGAGAATGGGCGTGATAATTCAGGAAACCTGTCATTCAGGTTTCAGCTACTGCTAGGAACACTTTTGTCTTTGGGCGATTTAAGTTTCAAATAAAGTTCTTGACATTAGGAAGGGATCCTCTATTTCAGTTTGCCTCTGTTCCTTTCAAGGAAATATTTATCTTCAAATTAAGGGCGTAATAGGGGGCGTGTTTATGAGGTCTTTAAAATGTGAAAGTGTTGGTGTAAAGGCCTCAGATCTTCAGAGTTCACTGTTGAATCTTTTTTGTTTTGTTTGGACACAAAAGAGAGGAAGTTGCTTACCAAACTTATGGAAGTGCTTTAACATTTGCTTTTTCAGGTGTGTGAAATGTCTGGCACTTACTTCCAGGTCTATATCATAATCTAATAAACCTTTAATCCAGAAGAGTCTTTAAACCACTCTTTCTGAGTAATTTAAACTGTTGTATCTGCCTGCCTGTAAAAGATGGATAGTATTACCGTTCACCTGGGAACTATCTTCATTAATATATTTGGATGAGATTCCATTCACTCTTTTAATCTGTGCTTGATATGGAATTCTGCAGGTGCAGTCAAAGGTGAAACTGGGGGGGAAGAGGAGGGAAAAAGACCATCGAACTTCATAGTAGAAAATTTTTCCCTTTAGTTTTTACCAGTCTGACATATCACTTCATGTGACTTTCACTCTTACTACTGCAGCACCACGACCCACTGATAGTATTTGTTTTTCAACAGACGCTGTTAACATCAAAGATGAATATTCTTTTTCCTCTGTTGATAGTAATTAAATGCAGTCATCCTGAACTTGGAAATGCAGGCCATGGTTCAGAACTGGGATGTATAGTTTTAGAGTGCGCATCTTTTTGTTCACTTATATTTCCTGGGTATGTGAAATTCTGGGAGTTCTATCTCAGTACTTCCGTAATTTGTGTACAAGCAAAAAAAAAAAAAAGATGGAAAGGCCTCATCTGCTTGTTAGTAACTATAATAATAGAAATCTAAGAATCTTCGCTTGTTGCTCATCTATTTAAAGCCGGATTTAGTAGTCTGGGGCAGTGCTGAAGATCAGATATCTTTCTTTTGGTTTGTCCCCTACTTCGCTGAAACATCAATGCTAAGAACATTTCATTTTCTGGTCTGTGAAAATGTTTAATTTGTGGTTATAATGCCTTTAATTTCGGGAATGCACATCCTTCTCCAGTTAGGTAACACCTCGGTGCCAAAGTGTAGCTATTGGAGCCCCCTGGTACTGTGCATTGTATTGTGCACTGTGCGCGCCGTGCTGAGCGTTGTGCCTGTCCTGGCAAGAAGCCCCATGGGAACCCTCCCCAGAAGACACCACCATGAGTAATCTGGAGTGACTCACAACTTAGTTTTCTGACTTGTGCATTGGTTTGCCAGTTAGAATTATCTTGGTTTTATGTATAATGAGGACACCAAGTGAAGTTATTCTCCTCTTTCAACATGCCAAATTTCATAATTCAGCATTCTATAAGAACTTAAATGAGAAGGACTTTTACTCTTTTTCAAATTTAATTGAAATTGGCCGAAGGTTAAATGGTCAGTGGCACCTCAAAGATGCACAACGACAGTTGCAGAAGCCTTGCTTTCTTAAGGAGCGAGGTCTCTGCGTTGATGAGTTTAGGAATTAGTGAAGCATTCCTAAAACTTCAGAAAAGAATTTACGCTGTCCTCATTTTACATCTGATAAGAGGGTGATCGCTGTATCCCGCTTCCTATCCCAAGTTCTGTGGAAGGGACAGCTGAGCTATCTGATGAGCATGTTACATGTTTAAGTGTTCTAGAACTTTAGAGACTACAACTTTAGGCTCTTCTACATGGTGAGCCATGGTGAAGGCTCAAAATAATTATGACTTTCATATGAAAGCAGATTCTACTTTCATTGAGTTTGGAAGTTTAACAATGTGAATATTTTGATTTCTCTCAATATTTTCTACTTCTTTCTATCAAAAATATTGAATGGACCAAATCATGCTACATGCACCATGAATGCCAACTAGTTCTTTATCCACCTACCATTGGAATTACAGATCAATTTATCAAGAGCGCTAACAGCAACCATTTTTATTCCCCTTGCTCCTTCTTCAAATCCCAGAAGATGAATTCTTATGTAGTCAGTTCAACATGTAGATGACCAACTTATGTTGTAATTCCTAGAACAGTGTGTTTAGAATTTATGCTAGCTACAGCTCAACAGTGCTGAGCATTCCCAAATTCCTTTTCTTCTTTACTTGCTTGCATTCTGGCAGGAAACATTATTCTTTTTGGTTAACCTGTCTTTCTAAGATAATTGATTTGTATTTGGAGCTCTCAAAAAGATTTTAATTAAAAGTTAGATTTACACCAAAAGGTTTCCTGGAACCCTGTATTCTCTTTCTGTTTTATACGGCATGTACACTTTTTCAGAATGCTGCAGAAAATCCAGTCGTGTAACATGTTCTGCAACCCTCAGAGATATCCTGGGAAAGTCGATTCTACCTACTGTTTTTTCCAGATTACATTGGTTTATAAATCGGTCTGGAATGTGAATTTCCTCCTCTGTTGTGGTCTTTTGTTAAAAGCCATCTTTACATCATGAAAAAACTTTTCTTTAAAAAACAAAATACTTAATTTCATTAATCTGTTTAGCAATACCAATATAATGAGCCATAATATTGATTTTTTTACTTAGGATTTAAAATCTCTATTTCTTTCCACAGAATTAAATGCTTCAAACTGATACTCAACCTCTTTACAGTCCCCTCTTTAATTTAGTTGTTATAATTAGGCATTAACTGGCGTCGGTGGTATAGCCAGTTACAAGCCATTCTGTTCTGCTTGTCTTGATTATCACAGTTTAGATGTAAAGTAAATTAGAATGAAAGACTATACAGTCCAATTACAGATAAAAGCAGCAAACTCCACTGCTGTAATTAGATGCCAGTACTATTTTTCTTAGATTTTCTATCTCTGAGGGCATTTCTTGTAGCTACTTTGCTGAAGCTAATGTTTAAAGATTTTATAAATGCTGTGTGTCTTTGTGACATCATCTTTGCTCCTTAAACTTTAAGTGGCCTGTTCTGAGGTGCGGGATCTGTGTCTATGTGTTCCTTGTCCATGATACATTTTTCTTTCAGGGTGATGTAATGTGTTATCCATATTATGAATGTATAGACCTTAATAAGCACGAGTGTGAAATAGTTAATGTCCGTGCATTCGAACCTTTCCATTTGTAGCAGTGAGGAAGTACCTGTCTTTTGCCATAATGCGAAATAGAATCGTAGAGTGGTTTGGGTTAGAAGGGACCTTAAAGATCATCTAGTTCTAACCCCCCTGCCACGGACAGGGCCACCTCCCACTAGGCCAGGCTGCTCAACTCACTACTACCATCCATTTCTCCTCTGTCATGGCAGGTGTAAGATTGGGTGTGCTAAGGGTTCTGCTGTCTTCCACCTGTGGGACTTCTTCACAAGGGACTTCGACGAGGACAGTCACCTTCACAAATCTGCTATCAGCCTGAGTCTGTGGTGTACCTCACTGACAGTCACACGTTTTAAACAGCACCTCCTAAAATTATTCATGAAAAAGAGTCTCTTCTTCAGAGAATTCATGGGATAAGGGGAAGACAAAGACACTCAGCAAGCAATTGACTCAAGGTCATATAAAGTTTCCTGGCTCCCAGTCCAGTATCCTACAAGCTGGCTCTTGTTATCGACCTAAGAAATCTTCATAAGCTGGCATGCAAGCATCCATAAAAAAGCAAAAAACAATTTTAGTTGGATTGGCTTTGATGTGTTTTGCGGAAAAGAATGAAATCCTTTATGGATGGTGAGAAAGCTCTAGGTCCAAATTCACTGAAACATGAGGAAACAGGCAAGAATGACTTCATCCTCAGCAAGATGGTCACTGTAAATATGTAATTTTTGGTACTTTTACCAGTAGAGACAATGCAGACAGTTGTGCTAAAACAGTTTGTAAATGCAAGGAATACTTTATGCCAGCAAAACACACAAATTCTGCTGTATTCATCCTTAAGTCCTTGAGGTAAAACAGAAGTACCTTTCAAATAATTTAGGACAAGTCTGGCATTTGCTATAGCTGATCAAAAGCACCCGATGGAATAATTTTTGTACTGAAAAATTCAAATGTATAATTTTGTTGTGGGAAAAACTCAATTTCAGTTAACATGTTGGCGGAACACTATCAAAATAATTGGCTTCAACCTTTTTGTTTTGGCAAAGTTTTTTCAAGTCATTACAACACATAGTAAGTATTAAAATAAAATTAGTGAGTATTAGTATTATATGTGTTATGCTATGTTTAGTGTTTATTATATACTCAATATTTTAAAGTCTACAAAATCTGAAACTATTTGAATCGGAGTAAGATTACTGAAGAAATAATGTCTCCATATGAATTTTTTCAGGGGATAATCTTTTACTAGAAAATAAAAGAATTGTTGTCTTGCAACAATTGCAATTCTTTTTTTTTTTCAATTGAAATAGTTGAAATGCCAGTTATTGAGCAGTGTTCTAGCCCTTTAGCAACCCTGATATGTGTTATATGTCACTGAATATCCAAAGTGTTCTTCTATAAAGTCATAAAATATCATTTATACATGATAAAACTTTCAAATTAGTACAAATTCTTATCAGTAACAGATAGTGCCAGAAATGATCTCAAACAAGGAAAACGAGGAGCATATTGTTAATTATGTGTGAAATGTGCCTGAGCAGAGTCCAGCTGCCTGGATTTTAGGTCAGTCTCATCTACTTTTTTAGAGGTGAACTAAACCTCTGGAGCAGAGCCTGGGAATAGGGCTGTACTACTATTGACTGAAAGAGCAGCTACAACTCTTTCACACCACTTGAATGACATACTTGAATCATCAAAGGCATCTATATAAGAGCTCCACAATGGATTTTACATTGTCTGGAGAACTTGTATCACTATAGAAACAGGAAATCTAAAGAAATTTTATGTGAGTATCATAATATTAGGGACCATTATTGGGGTGATGTTATAGCTGGTAGTAAAAGAGATTTAAAAAACATACTTTTATTATCGATGTTTCTCTCTTACCTTCTGTGTTTGAGTACCGTTTTAATGCACCGGTAAAGTGGAAAAGACTCATGTTGTTTGATTCTCTAGGGTAAAGTTAATTGACAATTTAAACGAAAACGATAATCAAAAAAACATTTAGTAAGTTTCATTTTTCAAAGCAATGTTAAAGCTTCCTGTTTCACAGCAAACGTACAGAAAATTATGTATGTTGATTTAAGGAGATTCGGTTTTACTTGATTAATTTTCTAAAGATCATTTAAGGTGTAAGCAAAGCATATATTTTCTTGTGAAACTAAATTGGTCTGACCCCTTGCTAATTTTACCTACAATTAGTTTGGTGTAATTATCACAGCATACAATTTAGTCTGCTTCCACAAAAAATTATTGTTCATGGGGCCATAAAACTCTCTAAAAATTGCTTAATGAACAACTCAGCCATGAGTATGTCTTAGAAGATGAGAATTGTTATTAAATATGTAGAACATGAAGATTCAATATGTGTACATTGTACATAACAAACTTGGTATAAAACCAACCCTCCCCTAAAAAACTCTACAGCGTGGAAAAATAACATAAGGTCGCATAATGAATGACTGTATCTAAACATACCAAGCTGAAGTGAGATGACACATGCAAGCTAAATCCTGGTATCTCCTGATTTCAGAAGGCTTGGATTTTCCACCTTTGTATTATGTTAACATGAACCTAGATTTTCTTTTGTTGGTGGTGGGTTTTGTTTTTAACGAGAATGATGGCATCACTGATATGTAGGATTTTGGACTAAATTACATATAAAAAGGTAAAATTGTTTGGCATCAGTGCTTTCCTAAAGCTAGGAGACCTACATGCCAAGCACTACACATTGTGATTTTAATTTATTTTTTCAAGTAAAGGAAATTGCTGAAACTTCTGCCAGACTTGAACCATCCAGCAGTCCAGAAATAAGGATCAGGCCGTAGCAAGAATATTCAGATACCTATACAGCACCTGTACTTTCACCAGGATTGTTCCACATCTTAATTTTGCTGTGTAAATCCACAGAATTTGCTTCTGATTTTTAATACATAAGTTTGCTCATAAGAGGAAGGAAACCATATTTCTTCCTTCATTAATTTTTACTGAGACTGAGTGAATTTTCCCTGTATTTCCTCTGTAGACAATGGTAGAAATAAAGATACCAATTCTCATTGAACCTTTTTTCCCCCTCAGGTAAAAAAAAAAAAAAAAAGTAGAAAAACTATCTACAAATTTACAGTTATGGCTAGATGGAGACATTTCCTTCGTGAGCTCTGGGATTTATTAGCGATGTACCCCTTCTGTGACAGCTCAAAGTTTACATAGAAAGTGATAAAGGAACAAATGATATATTTCTGTAACCCTTCAATTTCAACACAAGAGTACTTGCATTTTGTCTTCTGTTGTGGAAACCAATGCTGCTCGAGGAGATTCACTCCTCAGAACAGCAGCTTTTCATGGAAGAGATCTGTAGATAGATTGGGATTGATTCTGTGGGTGTAGTATGATGCTATTGGGGAAAAAAAACCCAAGCTTGCCAAAGAGTCTGAAATAAGATTTTCAATGGGGTAGAAATAGCACCTAAAGCCAACCTAGGGTTTTAGATAAGTGCAGTCAACATGGGTTTTGTATTATATCTCTAGAATTAGGGGGAAAGGATCATTACTCTCTTCATTTAGCTAGAGCAACTTGAGTCATCTATAGTCATCTTAACCTGTGCATTTTCTATCTATCTATGCAGCATCTATCACCATATTAGCATGATGTTGACGTATGATTTCTTCTCTTCGACAACCTTTTTCCTTAAACCACTTTTATGGGTTGATACCTTACCATGATTTCCTACTGCCAAACTATATTAAGAAACCCGTTTCCATTTGCCAATTTGTAACAGGAAAGATGTACTTGAGTTTCAAAATACTGTTTCTATTCTAAATTTTGTCAACAGTGTGTACAATAAAGTCTTTTGGATGAGATTTTCAAGATGCACGCAATATTAGCCAAAATAATGTCAGTCATAAAAGTCCCTTTGTCTTTAGTGGACAAAAAGGCAAATAGTGCATGTTTATTAAAATCCTGCTGTCATTTATTGTAACACTTTATGGTTTCATAAGATCTTATTTCATTGGTTGTCACACAGCCTCCAGAAAGCATCATCTTGTGCACAACTCAAGACCTCTTTCCCTAGTAAACTAATGGAGTACCTTTTGGCAACCTTCCAACTAATAGTCTGCTCCAGATGGCATTGCTTACAACTTCTAAGCAGCACAGGAACAGGCAGCAACTGCCTTATTCTTTCTGTCAAATAAACAATACATGTTTTGGTAGGTTGGGATGTGGTAAAAATAAATCGGGCTGCATGAGCAGTAAGCTGAGTTCATAAGTAGAACTGTTCAGCTTTGGAGGTCGAGTTGCCTACTATCAAGCTCAGAAAGTCCAGATAATACCTTGTGGTAAGCAAATGGTAAGTACAGTTTCTAGCCTGGCTTCTCCGTAAGAAACGTAAAACGGACACAGTCTAGAAGAAATGGTACTTTTTGGCAACAAAACTGGCAGAATGGGTGCTACTGCTTAAAGAGTTCCGTAGCTGGGATCTTTAGGCAATTCAGATAGTGGAAGTCTAAGCATGATGTACTGTGATGTTACAACTGTGTGCAATATGATACAGGGTGAAATCGTGTGGAAAAGCAAAACCTCTGTGCGCTTCAGTAACAGTGCGTGCACCGTGGTTATCAAAGTGGTCAACCCTGTAAGTGCAATTAACAATCTGGATTTTCCTGCTTGTTTATTCCTTGCATACTGTTAAGTAAAGATCTATCAGCAATTCATGAGAGTTAAGCCCAGAAAAGTATTGTTATGAGTGTGTTGTATAGAAAACAATGGTATAATTGAAATTATTTGTCCATTTCATGGGAAGAGTCACAATATCTGTAAATAGGTTGATTCTACTATCTTTAATTCTTTGTTTTCCTTGTATGTGCTCAGTGCACATCATTTTATTGCTCTGTCAGAAGCCCTCAAAATAGCAGTAATTAATCTTTAGTGATATTGAGTATTCTATTAACTGTGAATAATAACTTTTACTTCCACTCAGATGGGTTTTTTTAACCCTGTGGAATGCGAAGTATTGTTCGCAATTAGTTACAATAAGGAGAGAAGTATAGAGATAAACTGTAGTCATGGGAAAGTTACTATAAGAAATTCAGATCAAATGTTTAATTGGTATAAACTGGCCTTGCTTCATGCATTGTTTGCAGTTCAAACTACCTTCCTGAAGACTAGATTTAGCCTTCACAAACAGTAATTTGAGATATTTTTTTTTTCTGCAGATGTTTTTTCTCTGTGTAGTAGATGACTGTCTACAAGACTTAAAACTACCCGAGCAGCAGGCTCGGGGACATCCCTTTTTTTTTTTTAATAGCCAGTCCAAAACCCAGTCTTTTTGGAGATACACCAAATGATTATACTCCGTTTCCAGATTATATAAACAACCACCTGACCAAGCGGAGAGTTAAGTTAATATCCATTGAACCTTATATTTCAGATCTTACTTTTGAATCTTTCCACAGAAGTTAGTGGCAACGCTCCCATAGAAATTACACAAGAGTGGAGCCTGGCTCTGAAGGTTTTTCTCTCTGTCATCTCACACGTTACCTTCACCTACAAGAATGACAGTCATGACTATTTATGTTGGAAACTCTACACTTAAGTCTCCTGGAATTTACACGACCCAAATATTTAAACAAGTGGTTTTAATATTTTACAGTCTTTTAAGTATCAGATGGAGTTCAACCTTCGTATTGCAACTTGGAATGTGAGTTTACTTAATTTCATTGAGTGAATTGGCTCAGTCGTTTAGGGTGGGGAAGGATAGATTAAAATTTGTAAATATTGCTAAAGCTTATATTGCAGTTTAGTAACTATTTATTATTTAGATCTACTATACTTTTTTTCAACAGCAAGAAGAATTAAAGTTATAATAGATTTCTGAAAGTGTGTATATATATATATATAAAGTTTTTTATGCGTTATACATATGCATGTTTAGTGTATGTGCACTTCTGTACACAGTAAATGGTATGATACTAATCTTAAAAGTAGTAAATAACGGGAATAGGAGCAGAATAAAAAACAAAATGAAAAAAATAATTAAAACAATAACTATTCCATTCATTTTGAGCATATCACACAGAATTGCATTAGGAAAAACAATAAAAAATGTGCTTTTAATCTGATAGTAAAAAATCCCAATAAAATAAAAATGAGATCCATTAATGAAAAGAATGGATTTTATCCAAACTAGTTAAATACTTAGCTTATAATTATTTCTTTTAGTTGATGATGCAGTAGCTTTAGTTACATACTGGGTTGCTAAAGTGCAATTAGTACCAGTGTTACCATTTTAAGAACAAAATGAGTGGAGACATAGATACATAAATATGTTCTTAAGGATTCCAGGATGGCTGTCATTCCAAAAAGAAAAAAGAAAAAACTATTCTTTGAATGACATAAAAAAGAAATGGCTAAGACGTTTTGAATGTGTTAAGTCCTGAGGAAATGGATTAATGGGTCACTAATGTGATAGTACTACCTAAAGGCAGCTTGGTTTAAGAGATACTTCATTTTAGTCACAAAATTTCTAATGTGGTTTGTGATTCTAGAATCTTTTCACTTGTACAGTTGTAATAATTTATTTCAGAAATAATGGGTCACTAGATTATGAAAGTGCATTTACGTTGATGAAATATATTTTCTGTCTTTAGTCTTTCTCATTTTGGTCATTCTTATACGTTTTCCTTTGTTTTTTTGCATCCAGAAAGACTAGATGTGATTATAAGTTAAATTTAAATTGCATGGATAAATGATTAACTTATTAGAAATCACAATTCACAACTTAATTTATCACATGCCTCCCTAATTTTTCACATGGTGATTACAAATGGGGGCTATATGAAAAATTGGAGACATATAAGATGAATTGCAAAACCATGTGATAAATGTACTTATCATGCACCTTTTGGCAGCCTTACCTCCTCTCTGCTCGCTCATCCATCTCTCCTGGGACTTATTCTAATGCTCTAAACCTATGAGCAGAGTCAATCAATCACTGAGATCTTAAAATCAAACTCTCCTAGAACTGTTTTATCCCCTTTTTGCCAAATGGAGAAATGCCTTTTCCATTTTCAGTCTTGCCAATTTTCTGTAGCAGAAGTGCTGTGGTTATTGTATGGTTGATAGCTTTCTAATGCTGGAAAGTGGTGATTCCTAACCTTCCAAAGGGATACAGACTTTGCGTTCTTGCACATCTCCTGCAAGATATTATAAACGTGGAATGAGACATCTCTGTACCTGCCTATTTCAGAGCTAGGTAACTCTGTGTGTAATGAAGCCTGTCTTTCTCTGGAGATCGCTGGATCATAGTCAAACTGTATTTTACGTGCCGGTAACATAATTTGCAAAAGTTCATCACTGAACCACATTCTAGCATGTTTTCAGAGACACTTTTCTAAAAACAAATTTCAACTTTTGTAAAAGAGTAGATACAGAAAATACATTGCAAATGATTTGACATAGTGGATGAAGTGTTTTTTCAATTTTCCCTTGTATTCAAAATGGCAAAAAACTTTGTACGTGTTCCAAAATAACTGTCAACTGCAGAATGAACTATTCCTAAAAAGGGGGAAAGGTAAGGGGAAAATCTCAGCAAAAATAATTGAAACCAAGTAAGGGTTTGTTATTTTTAAATATTACTGGTATTCCAGGTGCAATACATATTATTAGATATGTTCAAGTATATTATAGTATATTATTATGGTATTATATTATTTAATATATATGTAATGTGTATAAGGCGTATGTAAGGTATAATATATTATTAGTATACTTTATATAGTATATCATGTATTTTAGTATATCATGTAAACATTATTAGAGTAACTTTATTTTTTCCAATAGAGAAAGAAATGCTAAAGTTCCTCTACAACTGATCAGAGTTTAAGTTTGTCATTTCATTTACATAATCCTTTTTCTATAGAGGAAAATGATTCTTTCAATTCTTTGTATTCTTTGGATAGTGGAACCAGATGAGAAAAATGCTTGTTTTGGCACTTCCCCAAAGAGAAATATAGATTTTGATGTTGGCGAAGATGACTTCAGCAAATAGTGCACATAAAAAGCTAGCATTTCATGCAAGTTCCTAAGAAGAAACTACAGAATAGAATAACTTTTATGAAGAAAGTCTATGTCTTACTTGGTGAATAGGTCCCTGTGCTACCATAATAATGCCCAGTTCTACAACTACAAACACTTATTTGTTCAAAGTGAATATTAACATTGTAATTTACTATCTAATTACAATTTTATAGTAATAACTGAAAATGTGTTGTTAAAAAGCATCGCATTCACTGCCTCACACTATCAGACTGTTCTTAGCAGTGTAGTGTGTGACTTTTGTCAATACATGGGCATTACAGAGATTTCATAGGAAGCAGTGACTTGCATTTCAAAAATTTTCCTACTCAAACCTTTTTAGAAAAAATTTTTTTAGAGAGCTACTATTAGTGATACCATATCACAATCACATCGCAGCTGATTAATAACTTCCATAAGCTTTAATGGAGGTAGGATTAATCCCTGTGAACAATCAGGCAAGCCTTATTCATGTAAAAGTCCTATGCATTTTATTTCTCAAGGAATACATTTCACTAAGAAATAAGGCGTTATTACAGTGCATTTAGCTGCAAGTGAAGATTACTGAAAGATGTGATTTTAGAAAAAAAAAAATTGTAAAAGAACTACAAAAATGTTTTAGTAGTAATATCACTAGCGTACTTTAAAAAAGAAAAAAGATTACCTTAACTTATACCAACAAGAAAATTTTCAGATAAGTTGAATTCTATTAATTTCCATTTATTTGAACTTGATATAAATTACTGATAAATTATATTCGTAATAGTTATTAACAGTTTAAAATACGGATTGGTAATTATGGTATGATAGCTGTGCGTATTGAAAAAATAACTGATGAATATCAGGGTGTAAAAATATTGTGGCATCTCAAATAAAAGTATGTGGTAACTGTCAATAGATGTATCTCTATTTTAAGAGCCAACCTAACAAATTATACTGAGATGTTTATTGTAGTAAAGATGTAGTAGGCCTGCAGATTTCTTTTCAAATGGATTGTGTGTGTGAGTACTTACACGTGCCTCTTTATTAAATATATAATGTTATGGGTTTGATAGGGCATTTTTCTCTGAGAGGCAAAGAAATCACAGTTTTGCAACTTTCAACTTAATGTCTTTACTCACCAAGCTAAAAATGCTATTATAACTCAGCAGTCAATTGTTATTTCATATGCAATATAAAGTATTGTGAGTTCCACTAATTATCTCAGACTGCTGCCTGGTAGAGCACAAAGTGACAGGTTTTTCCCACTGTCTGTGGATAAATACAGTATCAAAACCCAATCTATTGTGTGCTGTTCAAATTTAAATTTCCTTGAAACAGCAGCGTGTGTGTTTTCTGGATGCCGTTACCCTTAGAAATCCTCTCTGTTGGTCTTGCTCTGGAGAGAAAGGTGAAGGAGCGCCGTGACCATCATTTCCAATCTTCCTGTTGTCACTTATGCCATCACAGAATGAAAAGGATCCAGAGTTCAGATGGGAAAAAGCAAGCGGTGGCTGGGGAATGGCTGATATTTCATTGATTTTGTTGCTTTGCTAAATTGATTGTTTTCTTGCTAAGGAAATGAACAATCGTGCACCATTCTTTATTGTTATCAGCTGATTGTACTTGTTTCACTGCATAATTTTGCCAGTCATAGAAGGTTTTTTTACAATATTGTGCAGTAGAAGAGTCTGAACTAAAATGAACGCCAACATTAAAAGCGTGCATTCACAATACAGCATGCACAAAAGCCAATGTGAATTTGCAAATAACTTTGCCTAGACAAGCAGTTTTTAAGCCATTGTAAGATATGGGGGTTCAACCTCATGAAATTATGCATGGAACAGCCTGGGTTTGTTGAAATGTTCTGAGGCAGAGCAAAGCTGGCATCTGTGTAGCCGGAGAGATGTAAGCTGGTACCGTTATCGATGGAGACAGATACAGGTGGCACTGGGGTACACAAGCAGCTTGAGGGACATTCAGTGGGATTTTCAAGGGACAGCGAAGATTTTTCGATGTGAGTAGAATACGATTCATTAACAAGAACAAAAGCAAGTAAAGAGCCTGTGCACATGTGGGGAGTGGGACTGTGTCTCCCTGGGGAATGCTATTCAGAAATTACTAAAGAATCATGGGGAAGGGCTCTCTGCAAAGCTAACGTATGAGAGTCTGCTGATAATCTTACTATTTGGGGGATATACCTTTTTTATAGGGAAAAGTTATAGTGTTTTTCATTCTTCCGAGAGACACTGTTTCTATGAAAATCATACTAAGACAGCTGCGGTCATTAGAGAGACATCATAATTTTGCTTGTAAGGTCATATCTTCTGTTGAAAGTATTTTGTCACAGTATAGATCTGGCTCCTTTCCCTGCCAAAAAGCCACTTTAAAAGATTGACAAGAGAGATTAAAGAGGATACAGAAATTTGGAAGACGTTCTTTTAACCTTTTAATGTGGTGCCATCTTGGCAGCAGTGAGTCTGTGGCAGGATTAGTTAGGGACCAAGCATTTCTGGAATTGTGTTCCTTTTTTTGTCTCTTTCCATTTGGGGTATCAATTAACAGCAATTTCACCAGGGCAGTAAAGCAGAGAGTAAACAGTAAATAAGCAGGAAGCAAAATTAAAAACAGTAATGAGCCTTATGAATACGGGGGTGTTATAAGGCTTGAAATGCATTTATTTTGGAGCTTAGCATGTTCTGGGAAAACATAATGACTTTGTGAATGTATTGTCTCATTTTACATTGCAGAGATTCCATTTATTGGCCCTGGAGGCTGACAAGGAATTGACACCTGTGCCCAAATGTTTCCTCAACCTTGGCAGCGACAGGCACGTTCATTATGCGGCAGAGTTATAGTTCCAAGTGTGCTCAAGGCTTGGGAGAGGAGCGGACTTCACCCTTGCAAGGAAAAACAAGTTAAGTGGCAGAACGACCGGGACAGCGGATTTACTAACATGACCCATCTTCATGAAAACTGGTGCTTCTGTGACCGTGCACCATTAATGGAAACTGCAATTTATGGTAAATTCGTTTTGGTGACTGAGTACTGGGCACAGGAGATCTCATCAGAATTGGGAAACCTCAAGGTACTTAGTTTCTCTGTCAGTTAGAGCAATTCATAAATTAATATTTATAGTGCCTTTTAGCGTGGATCTTAGCTACAAAATAGCATTTGCATTTTGGGATGGGAAAGCTTTTTTTTTTTCGTTCCCTAAATAACGTCTAACAGAGAAAGGCGAAACATTAAAGATGTGTCCTGTGTTAAATAAGGTTTGTGATTATTCTGAATCATTTAAAAAATAGTTCAATGAAAACTTATGCAAGATTAAACAGTTGTGCAATCCCCAGGGTCTGGCAAAGGAGCGATTAGTGTTTTACCTATCAATAAGTTCAAGGTTGATTACTTCGCTAAAGTGTCAGTTTTTCCTTAAAACAGCTTTTTACATAAGTGAAAATCCTGGTCTGTAATGTCACTTCCATGGTTTCTGTGTGGCCATATCTATAATAAGGGTAGAATTTCATTAAAGTAAGGCCTGAAGCATAGGCAGATGGATTTTATTTTTAAATAGGACTATCTATATAGATTATAAGAGGAAAGTTTTGTGAATATGGTATTTCAGGAGCACTAGGAAGCAATTAGGATCATCCATTTAGTGAATTTTGGTGGTCAGAAAGGCATTAGCTAGGATCAGGTTTTCTCATTCATCATACCCTGTTACTTATGGATAAACAAGGTGATACGGTGTCTTGCTAATTCTCAGATATCATTATATAATATAATTGTGTTCTTGGGAGGCTGTTCAAGGCCATTTCCAATTACCATTGTATATAGGAAACATTGGTTTTATACCAGTGAGGTTAAGTGTGACACAGCAAACAAAATGCAATCGGGTCATCTGTGTGTGCGCTGCGTTGAGAGGACGGTTATTTCTTGTGTGCGCACGCTGCAGGAGAGAACAATTTTCTGTATTGAAAGCTTGAACTGATCGTGACAGTAAGAAAGGTATTTGGCTTTTTAAGATAGCATTCTAGATGCCAAGATCACTGGGTTCATGCTACTACCCAGATGAGTTTGGGAGTGTGCCAAGAAACTAAAAGCAGTTGATAAACCCCAGAAAAGTAGTAAATCGAAAGCTAGAAAGCTTTTGAAAATTTGAAGAAGCCTGCGGTATACACAGGGATGATCGTATAATTCTGAAAAAGAGCTTGATTATTTCACAGAGAGTATTATGTGCCAGCGTGTTAATCGTCAAGCCCTAAGAGCTTTGCACTTTGATTCTAATGAGTGCCACAGAAGTTTGGATGTTTATATGAGCATAATCTCTCTCTAGAATGATGAGTTTAAAACCCCAACTCTGCTGGGTTTTTATGTGTATCCTTTAATCTAGACTCTGTGTTGGTGGGATTATTCACGTGAATGCGGTTTTGCAGACTTGGTCCCAACGTTTATACAGGGGATTATATTGACACATTTGCTACATCTTTGGTCAAAATGAATTCAGCTGTGTTTATGCATACGCTGCTGTCTAAACTAGAACTCACTTTCCCATTATATTGTCTAGTAAAGAGCGTGAGTTAAATGCTGCACTGTTCTTCTGCACCAAACAAGCAATAGTCAAATCTCAGATCTTCTCTTCCGCTGCTTTGAACTTCATTCAGGAGCGTAATCTGATACTGAATTATTCTCAATATGTTCCTTAAAAGGCAAGATCCCCACGTGCCACTGAGCTGCAAGTTCCAGAAGCACAAAAATTCTTGCTTGAACCTTTGGGGGAGAAGAGAATGAGAAACTTTCTATAGGCTTTCTGTTTGCGTGGCCTGTAAGGTAATAACATATCCATTGCTCATCATATTCCTGGTCTTTCTGTCCGTTCCTTTCTC
This sequence comes from Rissa tridactyla, assembly GCF_028500815.1. Classification (NCBI taxonomy): domain Eukaryota; kingdom Metazoa; phylum Chordata; class Aves; order Charadriiformes; family Laridae; genus Rissa; species Rissa tridactyla. The sequence goes on along the minus strand of NC_071469.1, from coordinate 82,299,428 downwards.
TAAGTTTAGTGTGAGCTCTTACTTGGCGTTAGAGGTATGCGTATGATTCATTTCAAGAACATTGGTCATCTCAGTGATATCAAAAGGACTATTAGTATGCAATTAGTATGCACATACCTAAGTACCTAGTTCAGCTGTAGCTTATGCATTCAGAAATATGGACATTCTTGCAGAATCCATTGATTTGAATCCACATCAGTTGAACTGTTCCTATTTTCAGTAATGAGATTGTGAACAGGCTCCATATGAAAACAGGTTTAAGGTACTTGTACAATAGCTGACCTCAGAAAGTGCCTGAAAAAAATGGTTGCATATTGGGAAATTAATTTTAATAAATAGCAATTCAGACCTGTAAACTATGGCAGATTCCACAGTGGTCATCACAGCTGGCACACCATTGGCTTTTCATGACTGCATGCTTCTAATTTATCAGTTGTTCTCTTGCATCAAAATCAGTTAAATAGGTACATGGTTTATTACTACATACAGAAAATGTCATTAAAAGAACATCTTAAAGTTGCAAAGTTAGTAATTCCAAGGTTAGTAAATACCTAATCAAGGTAAGAATTAAGTTAGTAGCCTTAATTCATCTCCCTTGTTTGTACTTACAGTGGTACAATGCTAACTACATGAGAGGACTGCTTGTTTCAGTGGGACCAAACCTCCTTTAACACAGAGAAATAAATATCGTTGAGTGAGAAGTTATTAATTCTTTTTGCCTTCCCTGGTTAAGGTGTGATCTCGGGTCATATTTGCTGTACACTCTTCACATTCTGCTTTTAAGACATTAACCCTTCTTTGTGAATTTTTCTGTGGTGTTCATCATGCATCACAAATACTAATTTATCACAGTATTTCCGTGAAATGAGGAACTGCTAGTATCTCTGACTTTTAAGATAAGAAGTTGTGGCACACATCCAAATAAATCCAAAGTTTCCACTGTTTTTCCTTGCCCAGGATAAGACACTGCGCTCAGACTATTTGCCTGTAAACGTGGTCAAAAGTACACGTGTAGCCCAAAGTTTCTGGAACACATAAATTACAGAATTTGCCTGTTGGTCCCAATCCCCATGCTTATTCCCTCTGTTTCCATCCTAGATGTTTACCAGGGTGATCTCACTGTACTTTATCTCATCTAATTCCTGGTCTCAGTCTGTGTAGTAATCCAGTTTTAATGTCCTTATTTTCTCCACAGCAGCTTGCTTGATCTTGGCATTGTTTCCAAACCCTCCAAAACAAGACAGGAGGTGACCGAGAACATACTGAGGGTCCACAGTGGCAGGACAAAGGTAACGCTCAAATTGGAACTGGGTAGGATCTGTCTGGATGTAAGAAAAAATAACTTCACTAAGAGGGTAATTAAGCTTTGGGACAGAGGGGTTGTATACTCTCCGGTTTTTGGAGGTTTTCAAGACCCAAGCGGACGAAGCCCTGAGAAACTTGACCTGAATTCTGGGCTGACGCTGCTTTGAGCAAGAGATCGGACTGGAGACCCGCTAAGGTCTCTTCCAGCCCGAGTGGTACCACGATTCTGTGAGAGCATTGCTGGAGCTCTGAACCATAGCTTTGTATGTTGCTACTAAGTATTGGAGAATTGGCTTCGTACATTTTGGGGTTTTCTTTTCCATCTCCAGTTTTGGACCTGTCTAATTTAATTTATTGAAGAGTGTTGTCTCTCAGACCCTTTCCTTCGTTATGTTCCCTCTTTTCAATTCCAGCTTCCCTCCCTGCCTCTGTTTTTTTTATACCTTTGCCCTCAAGTTTGGGAGCACAAAAGCATTTAAAGGAATGAGTTGCCAGAATTTAGTAACCCTGGCAAAGCATCCTGTATTCTCTTTGCCATGTTTTTGGAATGAGCTGTTTTGGCTGAAAACTTTCAGAAAATAGTAATCATCTGGAGACGAACACCCATGAGAGAAAATTGTATCCTGAGCTGTGGTAGTTACTTGAGTAAAGGGCAAATGAAAACTGTGTTATAATTGGAAGTATGAACAGCTTCATTGCTGATAAAGCTGATTCAGGGATTCAGCTATGATCTAAATCAATAAGAGATTCCTAGTAAAATGAAAGGGAAAATGTTTTTTAATCATAGGAGGTAAAGACACGTTCTTCTAAACTTTCCCTGGAAAAATGGTTTGCGCGTGTGTATGAACATTTCTCTACGCTCCTGGATATGCAGATCCCTACCTGGAGACGCAGGAGGGGAAACGCCCTCCCCTGAAAACTTAACATGTAGTTAAGGAAGCAAACATAGTGTTTGAAATAGATATTTAGATATAGATACAAATATTTCAAACCAGATATAATGTTAATTGTGAGGACGTTGTGAAATAGTGTCAAGGATTTTGACTTAATCTACTAATTTGAAATATATTTTTGTAGTAATTTTTAAGAAGAAAGCTGGGATAGCATGTTTCTTTATATTAAATTTGTAAGAGATTAATTAAACTAGTCATATTGTAACAAAATTTAGCTAGCAATTTTCAACATGCTAAATGAGGTGCAAAGGCATTGAAAACAATATTAAAAAAATTATTTATTTTAAGCAATTTTGTTTTTTCCAGAATAATGTTTCTCGGTATATTAATATTATATGCAATGCAAAATTAATTAATTGAGTTAGGCACACACATTATTGATTACCACCCATCCTTTTCAGCTATTGGTAGCCTTTTTTGAGGTCTTAGCTGCGTTTACATTTTCTCAAGGGCTCAGCATTGGTAGCATTGATATTTTTGGTAGTATTCCTGTGCCACTGATGTTCAGTAAAACTTCACTTATTTATAAATAGATCAAAGCTACTAAGTGATGAAAAAAAGTTTTACGATTTTCTGTGATTGGGAATTGAGTGGTAAGTCTGACTTTGAAATCTTATTCCATGGTGAAGGAACCTGGATTGTTTTGTCACAGACTCTGAAAAACGGAGTAGGTGAGTTGGAGAGCAAGGGAGTCACTGAGGATGTCTTCACTGAATAAACATGTAAAATTCCATTTGTCACAACAGGGCTGTCCTGGGAGAGAGAATGTCATGAAAAAAATGGCTGTAAAGCTCACCCCCAGTGATATGGGTAAAATAACATGATAATGAAAAAAAGAGTCAAAATCAGGAGAGGATACACAGCCAAAAGCCATTTTAATTGTGTGGCCTGGTCTTTGTGCCATTCAAGAATAAAATGTGCTTCTCAATTGTCCTCTCTCTGGATCTCAGAGGCATTTCTTCATACTAGCTCTGTATTTAGGCAGCTACCTCATCATTATTCATCTAAGTCATCAAAATTTTAAAAAGGACTAAAAACCCTGATGCGTTATAAATAAAATATGGGAAGGAGGACAGTGACAGAATAACAGTTCGTATATTTGAGGGAATACCCACCAGAAAGCCCTCACAAGGTATTTGCAATGTTTTCTTATTGTTTACATATTACACATAAAGAATAACATGCAATATGATCAATAGTTCTGAAATCTTATACATGTTGTATGACAGTATATATACTCAATCTTCATTCAAAATTCACACAGTTTGCACTTCCTCCTCTGTAATTGCCTCTGTACGGGGGCTTTCAATAGTTGTACATTAACTCTGTCATAATTATGCTCTTCTTTTCCTTGAATATTTGTATTCTTGCTGTAAATTGTAATTCTGATACTTCCAGTATTGATATTGTGACGCGTCCACTAAGACAGCACAGTATGTGGAGACACGTATATATCTTTTTGGAAAAGCTTTCATTCACCCTCCCCCACTTTTATTGGTATGGCTGATTTCTCTTGGCTCTGAGCCCAGTTTGGTTTAATTTTTGTTTATTCTGTACAGGATTCCAGACTCTGCTTTGAGATGGGCACTGTATAAATTAATAAATAAATTCAATATATGCTTGCTTTTAGTGGGTTGCTTGGCACATCTGTTTTTCAGAGGTTCCTAAATCTTCATGATCTGCACAAGATATCTTTAGTTACATAGGATTAGGGAGAGTATCATATTTTTAACATGTACAGGGTTTCCCATTAAAAAGTCATCATTTACTAACGGTTACGGTGCTCTGGCATATTGGATACTGCAGTATGTCTCAATAGTCGGAATGTAGAATAATGGTTCTCTTTAAGACGCTACGGGTCTCTTAACTGTGGTAAACACTTGTGTTTTTAATGCTGAAAACTGTTGTTTTGTACTTGGAATGTTTTTAAGGGTTCTCTACATTTATTTCATAATCTCTGTGTACGCAAATATATATGTTGCATCCTGTTGAAAATACTGACATTCCTTCAGTATTGCAAGAGTTTTCACAGGCATAACTGTACGAAACAGCACTCAAGATACGGGTTGTTGCCAGTTGCGCTGCTTTGGCATAACCAAAGTAGCCGCTTAATGGAAATCCAGGGGCATTTCCCATAAAAAATTGGCTATTGTCATGATTATTTATGTCAGGGTAACAAAGAGCCATCTAGAAAAATACTCAGCAAGCATTGTGGCACCCAGTTAATTCATAAATATCTCAGAAATGAGAAGAGATTGCCTCTGAGGCAGCCAGCAGTGAGAGAATAATGGTGGAGTTTGGTTCTACAGGGAAGCAGGGAGATTCGGAGATGTGCAGAGCCATAAAAGTCCTATGTGTAAAGTTGAGGTCAAAGGAGACATTTGTGAGGAAAGGGGAAAAAAGCTAGCTTTGCCGAGGTGTGTGAGTCTCAGGGATTTCCCTACGCATACCGACGCCAGCTTCATAAATTGCACGGCTCACAGAGCACCATGTTCTTCCAGTTATCTAAATGGAATGAATAGGTTCTATTTACGACTCGTGGGTTGTGATTTTTATTGCAATAGTTGAAGAGAAGGTGGAAAGAAATGGAAGCCGCAGGGAGAAGGATGGTGTGTTGATCAATGTACACAAAATGAGCAGTTGGTACTAGTTAGTCACTAAGGTAGGGATATCGCAGATATCTTTTGGAGGAACTCAAAACACGATGGTACGCTACCATCCTGTCTTCCAACTCTATTTTGTAAGGAACCTAATTAGACAGATGATGAACATCTATCACAAGCAATGTGGTAGGCAGAGGAATAATTGTGAATCCAGCAGGGATTAAGGTCTGACCCAAGCATTGAGTTTATCAGCACTGTGAAGAGTGAGTGCTTCTAGGCATTCCCAAAAGTAAACCTCTGGGTATGTAAGGAGCTCTCTGTGAAAGAACCATTGATGGCTATGACGTTGGCAGTCATATCCCATAAACCATGGGATTAGGTGCTAACTGAACTGAGATTCTGAAGGATCTGAATTTTGTATTAGTGCTTGTCTCCTATCTAAGGCTTCTTACAGAATTAACCTTAAGCCTTTAAACAGCTTCTTGCTAGTCTGGAGAAGTCTGTCCAGATGTGCAGTTTCTAGGTAATAAAAAACATACTTCAGCAAAATCTGTGTATCTGCATCTTCACAAATACATTCACCAGCAGTGTTCTCTAATATCTGTGGTTTCTGAGAGCAAAGTCCTCCAGTGCTCTTGACCTCTGCTGGATTAAAAGGTTTATTTGCCCATATATGGCCCACATATGACCCACAGGGATGGCAACAAATACATACATGGTGTACCTTTCATGCTCCCAATTATGTTTACTCTCTAAACAGGTGGGAGTCCTGGATATCTCCTATTCGTCTTTGATATATTTGGAAAATGTTATTGCCTCTAATATGGCAAGCCTAAAACAAGGGAGACTATTACCTGGGCTCTCCCCAGGTCTGTTGGAGAGAGGGCTATGAGCCGTGAGCTAGGTTCACTTCATGTACATGTAGTCCTAGTGTGAGGGTCAGGGTTGTATGAAGCCTCTCCAGCCTGGAAGGGCGCTGCTAGCAACTGTGAAATGGTGCCCCATCCTCCCATAATGTTTCATGGCTGCCTCGTGGTTAAAGGGAAAGCTGTAGTGGAAGCAGTGCCACTACTTTGCTTATTGCTTATACCTTTTTATGATATAACTAGATGTAAAAAAAAAAAAAAAAAAAAAAAAAAAAAAAAAAGAAATGTCTGGGTGCATTATCAGTATGTTGTCCTTAGATTGAAGGACTAGTGTTTCTGAGACAAGACCTTATAAATAACACCAAAATAAGTGTGTGGAAAATAAGTTCCTAAAACCATGGACTTATTACAGAATACAAGTAGATAAAAAAGGGAGAGAAAGATAGGGGAAGAAGCAGGTGTCTGGATGCACCAACATGTATTAAAATAAAGTGGTCCAATGCACCTTAAATAAAACAAAAAGCCAACCCGAACCCACCTTCGTTTGTGGAGAGAATACATGGAAACATTTCTTTAAAAAGCTATTTGAAATTTAACCATTTGATATCACCACTTCTGAAAGTAACCCAGTACAAGGCCACAGGGATGCTCACAAGTGAGAAACAGGATGATAGAACAGAAGAAAAGGGGCGAGAATGAGAGCAGAATTAAAATGGTGCAGGCAGGCAACTCTTTGAGTGGCAGTGTCTCCCATTTCTTTCCTAAGCACATCCACACTTAGTTTCCGAGAAAGCAGGAAGGACATACAGGCAAATTGCCAACCAGATGGTGCAATCGAATATGAAGAATGTGTTCAGAAGGGCAGTAAAACACAGAATTAAAAAATCCTATCATTTGCTTTCCTAATACAACACAGGACAAAATTCCCATGGAAAGAATAAATGCTCGTGCCTTCTAGTCATTTTTGTGACTTAGCTTAAGAAAAACTTCCACCTTTCCGTTCTCCGGTGGTATCCCCTACACCTAAGTAATTGATTTGTGTTCCAGTTATATGTTTCTTTGCAGATTTTTCAAAACTGCCTTATTGTTGACGAAATATGTTTCTGCTAAGATACAAAATAATTTAACTGTGAGAGAAGGATTAGGTCCATTTTGAGGACTTTTTTGCTGCTCTTATACACTTACGAAGAAAAGAAAGTAGTACTTGCTATCGAGACTTCTACATATCAATAGATGGAGAGGCTGTCAATGGAATTAGTGGCAGCCCAAGGAATTATACTATTGCCCATATGTCATGCAATTTCCAATTTATTACTGAAACTACATGGTGTGTATGTTTGCATTTTGTCTTTGAATAATTTTATATTATTTTTTTACTTATAGTCTATTTTTATTGCTATCATACTTTGTCTTTTTTCAAAACAAGGCTGTGTGTAGTGCATGTATTATGCATATAAAGAAATACACATCCCCACCCACCCTACTCCTCTGACTTGCTTTTACATTTCAGAAAATACATGGACATGCATAAAGTTTTATAGCAGGAATAGGTTTTAGTTATTTTAATGTAATGTTTGCTTATTAGTAGCATAGTTTTGATTATGTGGTTGGATATAACAATTTCATATCAATGCATAATCAGAACTTGACAAATCTAGTCATAATTGAAGAGAGGAAGCCATATCCTGGCAAAAATGTAGGAGCCAGCCATCTGTCCTGAAGATTGTCAGCCTTTTTGTTTTGTATTTTATGTCTGCATCTTAATATTCTATAAATATATATATGGAATATTTATCCTTTACCTTTATTCTTGTGAATAGCTTCCAAGTGGGATCCAGCTACAGTATATGAGCATTGTCTTCATGAGCCTTTAAAAGACCTGCCCCCTTCTTTCTCTGTCCAGTCTTAATTGGTCTTTACATAGTGCTTGTGGACTACAAATGAAGCTGGGAAAAAAAAAGGAAGATTGTAATTCATTGAATAAATTATTTCTATTAATTATTAGAGCACTTTGTTTTTTTATTATTTCATGATTTGGATTATGGAAAGCCACGTCGCCATTTTTTTTTCTTTGTCTTGTTGAATTCTGAATCTATTTATTTAGCTTGCAGATAGTTTTTCTTCAGTGCTTGAAATCTGGGCTGGATTGTGAGGAACCAAATGTGATCTTCGTTCCTTCCTTCTCAGAAACACCTTCCAATTATAAAGATTTTACAGATGATTTTGACATTGATGGGCACAGAACAAGCTCTGTTGTATTCAGATTGTGTTCTCTGTAACACACGTTCAAACTTGTTTCTCTCCCAGGTGGTTTGAAGAATATTTGAGATCTTACCTGTAATAGCAGGTTAGACAAACCCAGACAATGCTGCAGTTCAGCTGGTAGAACTGCATTACTGATAGAGAGACAAGAAGCTGTGGGGTGTTAGGGCTTTTTGCGAAATTTCCATTGCCTCCAGTGTTTTTGCCTGCTGGTGGGAGAAACTAGAACCCAGAAAACTGAAATGGAGATTAAACCCCTAGGTGTCAGTTTCCAGTCAGTTTCAGAATTCCTCTAATCTTTTGAGTTCTTAAGTTAAATCAACCATTGCTTGAGATTTTCTGTATTTGTCTGGAGAGGGGATGGACTTACATTAATTATATCAAGGTTCCCAAAGGTTTTGTCTTTGTCCATGGGGTAAGTAGTTTCAGCCCATTTCTCTAGGTAGGAGCACACTTGACCCTTGCCAGGCTTTTCTGGGAGAGACAAATACTTTCGAGATACTGTTTATTGGCTACAGAAAATGCAGAAAGCTGGCAACTCACCTATGGACAAATAGAAGAATTAGATCTCATGCTGCATGTGGCGAGAGCAATAATGTCTCAGAAGACGAGCTGGACACGTTGAAAATCACAGATATCAGGCAGTGTCTTGCAATGGGACCAGATGTATCCCAGATATCGTGGCTTTCTCATGTGTTGACTTTGTCAGCGTTGGTTGTTGATATGGGGATCTGACAATGTACTTTGTTAAATAACTGAAGTTGAGAAATTCCCAGTTCCATTGACTTCAGTTGAATATGTCAGCTAGTGCCCAACAGTGGTCAGAAAAAAAACCCAAAACCTAAGCTGAGTTAGGAATTATTAGGAAAGAAATAAAAGACAAATTGGAAAACATGACTCTGTGTCAAGCCCTGGTACTTCTTTGGAAGTACTCTAGTGCTTCAATGCTATGAGTAATTCTCGTGCTCCTGTTTCAGAGTGGATATGTGAAGAGTGACAAAGGTGATCGGACTTTTGGAGCAGCTTCCATGTGATAAAATAAATATTATGATCTTCAACCTGGAGAAGAATCAACTGACGGAGAATTTGATAGAGGTCTACAGGACTAGGAATGACATGAAAAAGGTAAGGGGAAAATGACAGTACCTTCTTCACACATAAGAACTGAACATCAAGTGAAAATAATAGAGCAGTTCAAAACAAATTAAACTTTTTTTTTTTTTTTTTGTCCACACTGAGAAATTAAGTTGTGGAACTCCATTTCAGAGACTGTTAAGGATACTGAAAGTTGACATAGATTCAAAAGCAAACCAAACAAGTTCATGGAAGGAGAATCCATCCAAAGCTATTAAATAAAAACATGCCAACACCGGATCAGAAAATTCCTGAGCCATAAATGAGTGGAAGCTGGGGAAGTATAAATAAGGTAAGTAGTGTTTATATACTTTCCTCCCTAGGAATCTGACATACCATAGCCACTGGCTTGTTGGTTTTTTGTTCGGTGTTTTTTTTCTGTTTTTTTTTTTCTTGGTTTTTGTTTTTTTTTTTCCAGTTCACTGTAGCTACTATGATACTTAAAATTAAGCATGTGCTCGAGTTCTTTGCTGGTCCAATGCCTTTGTTCATAGCATATCTGTTTAGCCTGTTATTTCAGGTTCAGGGTCATAGGAAATAAATCACTGTTTAGGAAAGGCAACAAAAGAAAGGCAGCAGCTTTTCTTTTCCTTGTTCTGGTGGGCAGTACTATGCCTTCGGAGTCAATACTGAGTTCACCAGCATGGTGTTAATGGATGGCTTTGCTGGAGCTGTCAGCATTCAGTTGGATAAGACATGACACTGAGATTTTGTCCATTTGTGGTCATTAAAGTTCTCATGTACTTATTATAGGATAGTGGAAATTATCCCTGGTGTCCTGGTCTAATTCCAACTTACGTGTCTCCTGCAGTTTGACTTGGATAGGTTCCTCTTCACCATTCAGTGTGTGCTGCTACATAACGACTACAGTTTTC